>NC_053027.1:346132359-346236307 GCF_003073215.2 Triticum urartu | reverse complement strand
ATAGTCTGGAACCGGCCACATCATTAGATACCGAACACTCTGACACAATCGGAGGCTCTGCCATCAAAATAACACCTTTAGCCCATGTGATAATGGCCGTCATCGCCCCGTGGATAGAACCATTCCTAGCCTACCTAATCAGGAAGGAACTACCCGAGTTAGCTCACTCATTAGGCACCCCAGGCTTTACACTTTATGCTTCCGGCTCGTATGTTGTGTGGAATTGTGAGCGGATAACAATTTCACACAGGAAACAGCTATGACCATGATTACGCCAAGCTATTTAGGTGAGACTATAGAATACTCAAGCTTTTGGCAAAAATCCATGCTGGACTCGGCGGCCATCACGCCGCCGCCCGGGCCCTTGTAAGCAAGGCCTTCTGTACAGGTTTCTATTGGCCGACGGCCCGAGCAGATGCAGATCATCTGGTCCAACATTGCATTGGTTGCCAGCTTTTGCAAACCAAAGCCATATGCTGCCTACCGCTCTCCAAACAATCCGCATTACTTGGCCCTTTGCGGTCTGGGGGCTTGATATGGTTGGAACCCTTAAAGGGGGAACCCATAAGAAAAAAATACTTACTGGTCATGGTGGATAAATTCATCAAATGGATAGAAGCCAAACCTGTCAAAACGACTGAATCCGGACCGGTGATAGACTTCATATCTGGGGTTGTACACCGTTATGGCATCCCCCACAGCATCATCACTGACAACGGCACGAACTTCATAGCCGACGAGGTGAAACTTTGGTGCAGCAACATGGGCATCAAGCTCGATTTTGCTTCTGTCTATCACCCGCAAACTAACAGTCAAGTTGAGCGAGCAAATGGTCTTATCATGAGCGGCATCAAAAAAATATTAGTGCGATCCTTAAAGGAATCAAACATGCACTGGGTAGAGGAGCTCGACTCCGTAATATGGGGGCTGTGGACCACTCCAAATCGCACTATCGGATACACACTGTTTTATGGTGTACGGCACAGAGGCGGTTCTGCCTTGTGACATAATTCATGACTCACCTCGAGTGCACATGTACGAAGAAAAAGAGGCCGAGCTCGATCGGCAGGACAGTTTGGACACCCTGGAGGAGGAGCGCGACGTGGCAAAAGCCCGTTCCGCATTCTATCAGCAACATGCTCGAAGGTATCAAAGCAGAGAAGTACGGGCCAAAACCTATAACATTGCCGAACTAGTTCTACGCCTGCTGGAGAAGAAAAAGAACAAGCTCAAGCCCAAATGGGAAGGTCCCTTCATTATCGACCAGGTTCTGACCGGTGGAGCGTACCGTCTGCGGCATGCATCGGACAATCGACTCGAGCGAAACCCATGGAATGCAGCCAGACTCTGAAGATTCTACGCCTAGTGCCGGACTCTATGTTTGTCTCCTTACCTCCGTCAATTTTTTGCACATCAATTATCTGTCTTTTCTCTCTTTCTCTCTTTTTATTCTCCTCAAGGCCTTAAAAGGCTAAACTTGTGTCTTCGTTGCACAATCTCGACGTGCTAACCGCGCTCATTATACCTGGGGGCTTCTTATACAGAAGCTTAATATAACTATTTTTCTAGGCTTTATGCCCCGTACATGTGTTATTCTTCCACATGTACCTTTTTTCGCCATTATATGCATCGATATGACTTAAGTTTTGGCCAAGCTGGGTTGCCTGGCTCTTGTATTTATGCCCTACGTTCCCGTTAATTCGGCTAGGGCATAAGGGGAGCACCTCTGTGATTGTTACTGCCGGGTCAGCCGGATGTGTACCTCAGACTGGGTGAAGCCGAAAGCTAGCGTTCTTAAGGGAATATTCGGTCGGTGAACAAAAGATGACTTTTATTTAATTTGATACATGACCCCAGATGTTTATAGCCTGCGTCTCTTTTCACAGTTCGGACATGCACATTAGGGCATGCGTACCCAGGGAAAGGAACCCTTAACGGAATTATTCTCCCTAAAAGATGTTTCTTACTATCCATGTAATATAACATAGCTAGTTGGGTAGTTGTCTGTTCAAGCACTTATGACCCCTACGCCTAGTTTCCATGCATACCCCAGTTTTTACATAACCAAGCGGGTATTCGGATACGCTCCGGACTATCGGGTCTAGAGGTCGAAGCGAAAAGGTCCGCCATGACAAATGATTTACAATCCGGCTAGGGAAATTATATATGTCACTTGAAGTACACAGTCACTAAGACTGATTAAATTCTTCTTCTATACCATCCAATAGGTTGTCTAGCCTACAATCCTGTTGGGAATACTTTGCGGCTAATTCTACTTGGTCATACACCAAACTGACGGGGATCTCATTCCCATCGGGCCCCACAGGTCCGACCTTGACCATGCGGTTTGGGTCAGCTTTGGTATATCGCGTCTTCACCATAGCCCACGCTTCCCTTGCACCTTGTCGGTAGGCCGATATATTCCATAATCGGAAGCACCGCCGCGCTCCCTTGAGCTTCTCTATAAGCTCCCCCGTGCCCCCTGGCATGGGCACAGATGGCCACAAGGCTTGGGCAATACCCTGCATCACCTACCGAACTTGTTCGTGCAGTTGTGAGAGCTCTGGTAGAAGATCACCTACAGACCCAGGCATCTCCTCCGTAGGACGACCCGTCAGCATACCTGCAGACATAACTGTGTTATCCGGCTTCTTCGCCGAACTCCTTCAAAAGTTTGTTCAAGCACTTACTAAAAATGCCGCGTCGAAGCCGCTTATTCTCCTTCACGGAGTCCGCAAGCTGGGCTCGGATGTCTTTCAGTTCCACGTCCAACCGGATATTGGCGTCCTGGAGATTATTTTTCTCCTGCCTGACTCGCGTAAGCACGCGCTCGCCAGCATTTAGCTGTCGATTAGCATGTTGCGCATCCTCCAGCATGGCCTCCGGATTCACTCCGGGGTCATCTGCAACATCTACTGTTAGATTTGCATGCATGCCGCATACTATCTGGTACCTGTAATTCATTGCAATAGAAGCAACTGTTACCAAAGGGGGCCTTCTCGGACTCCTTTAATGCGGCCACCGCGGCCTGTAGCTGGGCCTTGCCATCTTCTAGCTCTTGAGACAATTGGCTATTCTTCTCTATAAGAACCTGCACAAATAATGATCCTTAAATCAGTTATGTCAACTGTTTCAAGTCTCAGGGGTACTAATATATATAATCATCAGATTTTCCTACCTGTATATCCTTTACATACTGGTCCATGGCTCTGGCAAGACCATTTTGAGCAGCACAGATGTATGCGTCTCCTGAGTTTAAGGCATCGAACGCCTCCTGGGAGAAACAAGCGTCACGGAGTATAGCCCGGCGACGCCTGTGATTCATGGCGCTCTCCACTTCGGAATTTGTAGCGGATAGTCTGTCTGCATCCTCTACAGGAGGAGCATCTGGCGTCCGCCCCGTGTTAGCTTCCACCTCTATGTCCGGCCCTGGAGCCCGACTGGTGGAGGTGTGATCGGCAGCCTCTCCGGATATAGTCCGGCGAGCATTTTTCCTACTAGGAAACATGGACGTCATTATATTTTAAAGAAAAGACGACAACCACAGAGCGAGGTTTTGTATCATACCTCTGCGCCGGCGTCTTAGTCCTGACCGCCTTCCTTTTTGGCCTACCCGGCTTCGGTGCCCCTTGTTGGTGAGTCACCATGGGTTCACATGGCGTCTCGAAGGCCTTCCCTGTAAAACACCATATGTGTACGGTAGGTGAAATGCATAAAAGGGGATCCTTCTCGGAAGTTGGGACTCCGGTTTTTCCTTACCTGCCATGCAGGGAGTAGCCCAGGATAGTCGGCCGTGATGGCCACCATGGCGTCATCGCAGCTCAATTGATAGAATGTCCTGTCTATCAGCTCCACAAATATGTCCGAATCCTCTTCGAGTCCGGGATCGAGGGCTCGGTCAGGGTCCTCCGGTTGTGGAGGTGGGCTGCTGACCTCCCTTACAGCTTTTCGCAGTTCCTGCCATGAAACGGCGAGGTGAGTATTTACGATGAAGAATGCGGAAAGGTTGGGAGTAAAGAGTGACACCTTACCTAGCTTGGAGGGTTGTACATGGAGAATCCATTCCGTGGCTTAATACGGATGAACTCCTCTTCCTCTCCCTTGAACAACTCAGAAATTTTTTTTGCTAGAGCAGCAGATGAGTCCGGTCCTTTATGCCCGTAGCGAGTGGCATCATCTTCTCCGTTAAAGCACCACAGGGGGTGCCCTCGATATTGAAGTGGTTGCACCCCCCGCATTATGCATATTGACATAACCTCGATTATTGTCAATCCTGATTGAGCCAGCACTTTAATCCGGTCCATCAGGTAAAGGACTTCTCCGTTATCTTCCTCCTGGGGGCTCCGTGGGCGCCAGCTTTGGCGTTTCTTCAAAGGAGCATTGTGGAACTCGAGAAGACCCCTCCGAACAGGATCTGGAAGGGGGACATCCTCCATGTAAAACCACTCCGAAGGCCAGTCTTCGGACGTCTTCTTTGGGGTACCGGACAAGTATCCGGTCCCGGCGATGCGCCATATTCTGGCTCCTCCCACTTGATATAAGGACCCCTCCTGTGTATGGGGAACGAGGCAGAATAGCCTCTTCCACAGCTCGAAATGAGCCTCGCAGCCCAGAAACATCTCGCAAAGGGCAACATAACCAGCGACGTGTAATATGGAAGCTTGTAGGGGGAGTATAAACTTTACCATCCTGTGTATGGGATTGATGCTTGTTGGTGGAGGTGGAGTATAAACTTTACCATTCTGTTTGTGAACCGCCTATAATGTGTGTAGCATGGAAGATATCGAGATCTCTCAGTTGTTATGTTGACAATGAAAGTATACCGCTCAAAATATTATTCATATCTATTTCAAAACCGAGCTCTGGCACCTCTATAAATCCCTGCTTCCCTCTGCGAAGGGCCTATCTATTTACTTTTATGTTGAGTCATCATCCTCTTATTAGAAAGCACCAGTTGGAGAGCACCGTTGTCATTTGCATCCATTACTGTTAATTTACATTGAGTATGACTTGACTAGATCTCTTTTACCATGAATTACAATGTATAGTCAATCCTTGATCTTTAAAGGTGCTCTGCATTTATGTTTTGCGGTCTCAGAAAGGGCTAGTGAGATACCATCTTGTTATATCATATCATGATTGTTTTGAGAAAGTGTTGTCATCTAAGATCTATTATTATTGCTTGCTAGTTGATTATGCCATTGATATGAGTAAACATGAGATCTAAGTGTTATTGTGAATATGGTTAGTCACAATCTTTGCCGAAAACTTGAATGCTGACTTTACATATTTATAACAACAAGAGAAAACAGAGTTTGTAAAAGTTTTTCTTTATCACATTTAGTTTATCAACTGAATTTCTTGAGGACAAGCAAAGGTTTAAGCATGGGGGAGTTGATACGTCTGCGCCGTATCTACTTTTCCAAACACTTTTGCCTTGTTTTGGACTCTAACTTGCATGATTTGAATGGAACTAACCCGGACTGACGTTGTTTTCAGCAGAATTGCCATGGTGTTATTTTGTGCAGAAATAAATGTTCTCAGAATGACCTGAAAATCAACGGAGAATTATTTTGGAATATATAAAAATACTGGAAGAAAGATCCACGTCAGGAGGCCACCACCTGTCCATGAGGGTGGGGGCGCGCCCCCTGCCTCGTGGGCCCCCTGATGCTCCACCGACCTCAACCTTGACTCCATATATTCACTTTCGGAGAGAAAAAACCCAGAGAGAAGGATTCATCGCGTTTTACGATACAGAGCCGCCGCCAAGCCCTAAACTCTCTCGGGAGGGCTGATCTGGAGTCCGTTCGGGGCTCCGGAGAGGGGAATCCGTCGCCATCGTCATCATCAACCTTTCTCCATCACCAATTTCATGATGCTCACCGCCGTGTGTGAGTAATTCCATTGTAGGCTTGCTGGATGGTGATGGGTTGGATGAGATTTATCATGTAATCGAGTTAGTTTTGTTAGGGTTTGATCCCTAGTATCCACTATGTTCTCAGATTGATGTTGCTATGACTTTGCTATGCTTAATGCTTGTCACTAGGGCCCGAGTGCCATGATTTTAGATCTGAACCTATTATGTTTTCATGAATATATGTGAGTTCTTGATCCTATCTTGCAAGTCTATAGTCACCTATTATGTGTTATGATCCGTTAACTCTGAAGTGACAATAATCGAGATACTTACCGTTGATGACTGTAGTTTGAGGAGTTCATGTATTCACTAAGTGTTAATGCTGTGGTCCGGTACTCTATTAAAAGGAGGCCTTAATATCCCTTAGTTTCCAATAGGACCACGCTGCCACGGGAGGGTAGGACAAAAGATGTCATGCAAGTTTTTTCCATAAGCACGTATAACTATATTCGGAATACATGCCTACATTACATTGATGAACTGGAGCTAGTTCTGTGTCACCCTAGGTTATGACTGTTACATGATCGATCACATCCGGCATAATTCTCCATCACCGATCCAATGCCTACGAGCTTTTCATATATTGTTCTTCGCTTATTTACTTTTCCGCTGCTACTGTTACCATCACTATAAAACCCAAAATTATTACTTTTGCTACCGTTACTTTTGCTATCGTTACCACTACTATCATATTACTCTGCTACTAATACCTTGCTGCAGATATTAAGTTTCCAGGTGTTGTTGAATTGACAACTCAGCTGCTAATACTTGAGAATATTCTTTGGCTCCCCTTGTGTCGAATCAATAAATTTGGGTTGAATACTCTACCCTCGAAAACTGTTGCGATCCCCTATACTTGTGGGTTATCAATACCGGGTTTTGTCACAATTATCGCAATAGAAGTGTCATAAGCATGACATATTTTATTGTTCGCCCCAAAATTTCACGGATGTGTCTTTTTTGTAGTGTTGTGTACTACTCGATCCACCAGAACCGGACCGCATACCAACCGGAGAAAACTATGCGCTAGTCAAACCCTCGCTTTTTACCCCATAGCAACTCACCCTCTTGCCCACCTTCTTCTTGCACCAACCTTCTCCTTCTTCCCCTCCCGCGGCGCACCACCACCCCCACCCCTCTGGCGCGCCACCAGCTCCCACCCCCGAGGCGCCCCACCACCCCACCCCTCGACGTGCCACCACTCCGCACAGCCCCTCCCCGTCCACCACCACGCACCACACTCGTCGGCCGCCTCGCCTCATCCAGTGCACCACAAATCACCGGCCGCCCCCGCCAGAACCAGCGAGCCGATGCGCACCACCGACGACCACCGCCCCACCCCATCCATCGCGCCGCCTGGGCCGGATCCGTCGGGCGCCGAATCCGCACCAACGAGCGGATGAGCCGCCTCCCCCACACTAGTGCATCCGGATCCACCCGGGATGCCCCCGCGATTGCCGGCCTTGACGGCCTTGGCCCCGCCCCGTGACGGTCGGCCTCCCTTCCCATGTCGAGCCCCTACCTCATTGGCCAGTCATGCATGCGTCCCTGCAAGGTTCCTTGCTGCTCGACGGCATGCAGTACAGGCACGCGAAGCCACGCAGTTTGCCTGTGCGGATCTCGTCATGTACCTCGTCGGTGCTAAGCCACCCCCGTGACATGGAATGCACTTTCTAATGCAGTGCACAAAAATCGCCGCGTGCCATCATCAAGCACTTCCTAGGCGTGCCATCGTCAAGCAGAGGATCTCTGGCCCCCGACGAGCTACCCCTCTTCCCGGCGTGCAGTTCCTAGATGCTGAGTGTTTGGTTTGAATTTCTTTTTCCTTCAAAAGATGTGTTGTGCAGTTCCTTGTTGATGTATCTCTAGTGCATTCTTTAGATGGGTGCTACAAGCTTCTGCACTGCTTCTTTGATCCATTATGGAGGCAAAACGAGAAGGCAACATTCTTGTTCATAAGTGCACTTGTGAATTTGATGTCTTGAAGAGAGAGTTGTACAGATTTGCATCCTATAAGGAAACTAACACTTCTACTCTACTTGTGAACAAAAGTTCACTCCAGCACAAAAGGGGTAGCGGTTGTAGGCAAAAGCATTACTGTTTGTGCTTGGATACATTAACTAGGTTGCCATATATGGTGAACACATACATGATTTGTGTTTAAAAAATTGTTGTCCATAAAAATCATGGTCTTGTGGTTCATTGTTTTCGATCATGCGGTGCACTTTGGTCTAAAAAAAGGTCCACTAGGAAGGACTATTCTACTACATTTATACCAAAGTGCATTTAAAAAATGCAAATGAAGTGCACTTTGGTCTTACAAAAAGTACACCACGAAGGACTTTTCAGTACACTCCATTTATAACAAAATGCATTAAAAAATGCAAATGCAGTGCACTTTGGTCTAAAAAAAGTTCGCTACGAAGGTCTCTTCGGTACACTTCATTTAGAATAAAAGTACACTATGAAGGAATTTTCAGTACACCCCATTTAAAATGAAATGCATTTAAAAAACATGAAATTTGGTGCACTTTGGGATAAAAGAAGTCCACTATGAAGGATTATTCAGTACACTTCATTTAGAACAAAACACATTAAAAAAAGCAAATGCGGTGCACTTTGGTCTTAAAAAAAGTCTACTATGAAGGACTTTTCTGTCCACTCCATTTAAAATAAAATGCATAAAAACATGAAGTTCGCTTGCCCGTCTAATGCAGTGCGGTTTTCCATATGAAGCAATGTGGACGGCCGTCTGATGATGTTCATCTCGTAAGTGCAAGAAAAAACATTACCGAAACAAGAACAAAAAGTAACGTGGTTCACTTCTCCGTAATTTAGCGGTTCACTTAGGCACGATGTGAAGTGCACTTCACTTTGTCGCATGAGAAAAATTAAGGCTGACAAAATAAACGATGCAATGCACTTACCCGTCTAATGTAGTGTGGTTTTTAGTCTGAAGGAGTGCGGTTTGCTACTTCGTTTGGGAAAATTTATGTCCCACAAAAAAAGAAATGATGTAGTGCACTTGACCATCTGAGTGATGTTTTTTGTCTAAAGTAGTGTGGTTTTCTGTCTGATGCAGTACAAATGACGATTTTGGTGTCGCAAAAAAATAGTGTCCGCGTTTCGTTAAAATCAAAATTGCTCTTAAACCGTAGAGATTCAGAGAGAGTGTTCTACATGAAAAAGTTGCGCCTCATCGATATATTTCCAATGGCGTATACATTGAATCATTCCGACCAGCGGTTTATAAATATTTCGTGAAAAACGGCCGCTGCCTCTTGTCGTCAGCCGCATGATTTTCAAAATTAACTAAACATTGTAAGGAATCTCAAAAACATTTCAACATATGGAAGTTGCGCCTCATCCGTATCTTTCCAACGGCGTATCATAAGCCTTGTTTCAACAATCGGTTAAAAAACTAGAGAGAAAACGATACCAAAAATTGGAAAAAAAATCAAAAAAAGGAATTCCGTGATTTAGCAAATTTAAAACTGCTCTTAAACCGTAACGACTTAGAAAAAATAATAGATATGAAAAAGATGCGCATTGACGACATCTTTCCAACGATGTATCATTTTCTTCATTCCAACGAGAGGTTTAGAAAAAAACGCAAAAAAGCTTGATGCCATTCGTCGTGAGCCGCACCGTTTTTGAAACTGCTCTTAAATTATGATGAATCTCAAAAAGTGTTCAACACGGCGAAGTTGCGGCTATTACATAGCTTCTCAACGGTATATTACACGCGTCGTTCCGATAAACGGCTAAAAACTAGAGCAAAACGTACCAAAAAACACCACGTGCAGTTTTTTCCGACATGAAGTTCACTAGTCTCTGTATTGAAGTACCTTTGCTACTGAAAGTGAAGTGCACTCGCATTGAGCGTGCAGTGTGAAGTGTTATTAGAATAGTTATTCTGCTAATATTAGTAGAATAGACCGGTTGTATATATCTTGTGTATATGTAAGCAAGCAGTTGGCCATTTTGTAGCTCAATTAACTAGTTGGAACATTGTGTGCCATGTTCCAGAAGAGTCTTAGTGAGCATAATGAACAGCAGAGGGATTCATACAAACCTACTATAGCAAGCAAAACTAAGCAATCATTAGCCTCGTATAAACTAGATTGTGAGCCTCATGTAGTAATAGTTGGTTGATAGACTTCAAAGCTTCAGGCACACTTCGCCAGAGTAATTAAATGGTAAGTGTCGGTGTCAAAACCGGCGGATCTCGGGTAGGGGGTCCCGAACTGTGCGTCTAAGGCGGATGGTAATAGGAGGCGGGGGACACAATGTTTACCCAGGTTCGGGCCCTCTCGATGGAGCTAATACCCTACTTCTGCTTGATTGATCTTGATGATATGAGTATTACAAGAGTTGATCTACCACGAGATCGGAGAGGCTAAACCCTAGAAGCTAGCCTATGGTATGATTGTTGTTGTCCTACGGACTAAAACCCTTCGGTTTATATAGACACCGGAGGGGCTAGGGTTACACAGAGTCAGTTACAAGGGAGGAGATCTACATATCCGAATCGTCAAGCTTGCCTTCCACGCAAAGGAGAGTCCCATCCAGACACGGGACGAAGTCTTCAATCTTGTATCTTCATAGTCCAACAGTCCGGCCAAAGTATATCATCCGGCTGTCCAAGGACCCCCTAATCTAGGACTCCCTCAGTAGCCCCCAAACCAGGCTTCAATGACGATGAATCCAGCGCGCAGATTGTCTTCGATATTGCAAGGCGGATTCTCCTCCAAATCCCGAGTACCTGTCATAACGAGTTGTGTCCGGCCTCCCATGAATGTTGCACTCCTCGGCTTCTGTGCCTTAATAATGGCTATCTTCCACGTGTCGAGCGAATGCGAGAGGTCGAGGTGTTTTTGCATTTACCACCCTAACCAGGTAGGTGAATCATCTATTTAAACAGTCGGGGACCTTCAGATCTAGATCACACCACCTTCCCTCAGCGAGTATCCATCGGAGCGCACCCGGAAAAATCCATCCCATCATGGCCGGCCACCGTAGCTCCTCCTCTCGCCCCCGTAGCCCTAAGCCAGGTAGTTGGGAGAAGTGTTTTGTTCCCCACAGCCAACTAGTAGAGTTGCAGACCCAGGGGTTTCTCCCTCCTGCGTACATCGTCCCCGTCCGAGCTGGACTAGCCACTTATAATGGCGGGGAGCAAGCGGAAAGCTTTCCCAACCCATCCACGGGGGAGCGGGTATGCCTCGTCCCTTATTTATTGAGGGGACTCGGATTTCCAATCCATCCATTCCTCCGCGGGCTCCTGGAGTTCTATGGCCTCCAGCTGCGTAACTTTACTCCCGCCTCCATATTACACATCGCATGCTACGTTGCCCTTTGTGAGCTGTTTCTGGGCTGCGAAGCTCATTTCGAGCTATGGCAGAGGCTATTCTGCCTCGTGCCCCGTACACAGAGGGGGTCAATATTTCAAGTGGGCGAAGCCGAAATATGGCGCATCGCCGGGAGCGGATACCTGTCCGGTACTCCGAAGAAGACATCCAAAGACTGGCCTTCGGAGTGGTTTTATATGGAGGACCCTATTCGGATGGGCCTTCCTGAGTTCAACAACGCCCCTTTGAAGAAACACCGTAGCTGGCGCCCTCGGAGCCCCCAGGAGGAAGACAACAGGGAGGTCCTTTACCTGATGAGCCGGATAAAGACACTGGCCGAATCAGGACTGACAATAATCGAGGTTATTTTAATATGTATAACGCGGGGGGTGTAGCCACTTCAATATCAGGGACAACCCATGTGGCACTTCAATGGAGAAGACGATGCCACCCGCTGCGGCCGTAAAGGTCCGGGCTCCACTGCCGCTCTGGCAAAAATACTTGCTATTTCATAGCAGGAACTACGAAAAGCTGTGAGGGAGATTCACAGCCTGTCTCCACAGCCAGAGGACCCTGATCGGGCCCTCGATCCCGGACTCGAAGAAGATCCAGACATATTCGTGGAGCTCATCGACAGAATGCTTTATCAGTTAAGCTGTGACGACGCCTTGGTGGTCATTACCGCCGATTATCCTGGACTGCTCCCTGCATCGCATGTAAGTAAAACCGAAGTCCCAACTTCCAAGAAGGATCCCCTTTTTCGCACTTCACCCACCGCACACGTATGGTGTCTTGCAGGGAAGGCCCTCGGGACGCCATGCCGAACCCACAGTGACTCACCAACAAGGGGCACCGAAACCGGGTAGGCTTAAAAGGAAGGCGGTCAGGACTGAGATGCCGTCGCAGAGGTATGAAAAAGAATCCTTCTCCATGGTTATTGTATTTAAAGTATAATAACATCCGTGGTTAAAACCAGGAAAAACGGTCGCCGGACCGTATCCGGAGAGCCTGCCGGCCATGCCTCCACCAGCCGGGCTCCAGAGCCGGACTTGGAGGCAGATGCCAACATGGGGACAACGCCGGATATTCCTCCTATCGAGGATGTGGATAGGCTGTCCGTCACAAATTCCTAAGTGGAGAGTGCCATGAAGCACAAGCGTCGCCGGGCCGTACTCCACGACCCCGATTTTTCTGAAGAGGCGTTTGATGCCTTCAACTCAGGGGACGCGTACATCCGTGCTGCTCAAAATGGTCTTGCCAGAGCCACAGACCAGTATGTAAGGATATATGGGTAAGAAAATCTGATAATTATATATATACCAGTTGCCCCTAAGACTTGAAACAGTTGGCACAACTGATTTAAGGATCATTATTTGGATAGGTTCTTACTGAGAAGAATACCTAGTTGTCTCAAGAGCTGGAGGAGTGCAAAGCCCAGCTACGGGCCGCAGTTGCCAAAATGGAGGAGTCCAAGAAGGCCCCATATGGTAACACTTGTTCCTATCGAAAAGAATGAAGTGTACCAGTTAATATTTGGCTTGCATGCTAATCTAATTAATAGATTCTGCAGATGATCTCGGAGTGAATCCGAAGGAGCAACATGCTCAACGACAGCTGAAGGCTGGCGAGCGCGTTCTTACACAAGTAAGGCGGGAGAAAAACGATCTCCAAGATGCCAATACCCGGCTGGATGTTGAACTGAAAGATGTTCGGGCCCAGCTGGCTGACTCCGTAAAGGAGAATAAAAGGCTTCGACGTGGCATTTTCAGTAAGTGCTTGAGCGAACTTCTATAGAGTTCAGCGAAGAAACCAGCTAACAGAGCCATATCTGTAGGTATGCTGACGGGTCATCCCAGAGAGGAGATGCCCGGGTCTGCGGGAGATCTTCTGCCAGAGCTCTCACAACTGCACAAACAAGTTCGGCAAGTGATGCAGGACCATGCCCAGGCCTTGTGGCCATCCGCCTCCCTGCCAGGAGGCATGGGGGAGCTTGTAGAGATACTCAAGGGAGCGTGGCCGCACTTCTGATTATGGAAGATATCTGCCTGTTGACAAGGTGCGAGGGAAGCCTGGGCCATGGTGAAGGCTTGATATACCAAGGCTGACCCGAACCATATGGCCGAGGTCGGACCTGTAGGGCCTGACAGGAAAGAAATCCCCGTCAGCTTGGTGTATGACCAGGTGAAATTAGCCGCAAAGTATTCCCAACAGGATTGTAGGCTAGACAGCCTATTGGATGGTATAGAAGAAGAATTTACTCAGTCTAAGTGACTGTGTACTTCAAGTGACATATATTGTCCCTAGCCAGATTGTAAATCATTTGTCATGGCGGACCTTTTCGCTTCGACCTCCGGACCCGACAGTCCGGAGTGTATCCGAATACCCACTCAGTTATGTAAAAACCGGGGTACGCGTGGAAACCAGGCGTAGGGGGTCATAAGTGCTTGAACAGACAAGTACCCAACTAGTTATGTTATCTTACATGGATAGTAAGAAACATCTTCCAGGGAGAATAGTTCCGTTAAGGGTTCCTTTCCCTGGGTACGCATGCATTAATGTGCATGTCCGAACTGCGACAAGAGACGCATGATATAAACATCTGGGGGTATGTATTCTAATAAGTAATAAAGTCATCCTTTGTACGCCGACCGAATATTCCCTTAAGAACGCTAGCTTTCGGCTTCACCCAGTCTGAGGTACACATCCGGCTGACCCGGCAGTAACAATCGCAGAGGTGCTCCCCTTATGCCCTAGCCGAATTAACGGGAACGTAGGGCATAAACACAAGAGCCAGGTAACCCAGCTTGGCCAAAACTTAAGTCATATCGATGCATATAATGGCACAGAAAAGGTGCTTGTGTAAAAATAACACATGTGCGGCAGGCATAGAGCCTGGATCATAATTATATTCAACTTCTATATAAGAAGCCCCGAGGTATA
This sequence comes from Triticum urartu, assembly GCF_003073215.2. Classification (NCBI taxonomy): domain Eukaryota; kingdom Viridiplantae; phylum Streptophyta; class Magnoliopsida; order Poales; family Poaceae; genus Triticum; species Triticum urartu. Next base: position 346,222,099 of record NC_053027.1, on the reverse strand, counting down.
ACGAGCGCGCTTAGCGTGTACAAATTGTGCAATCAAGACATAGTTTAACCTTTGAAGGCCGCGAAGAAAAGGAAGAAAGACAGAAAAATATAGATAACAAATTATATAAAAAACTGACGGAGGTAAGGAGACGAACACAGAGTCTGGCGCTAGGCATAGAACCTTCGGAGTCTGGCCGCGTTCCATGGGTTTGGCTCGAGTCGATTGTCCGATGCATCCCGCAGACGGTACGCTCCACCGGTCAGAACTTTGTCAATAATGAAGGGACCTTCCCATTTGGGTTTGAGCTTGTCCTTTTTCTTCTCTGGTAGGCGTAGAACGAGTTCGCCAACATTATAAGTTTCGGCCCGTACTTCTCTGCTTTGATATCGTCGAGCCTTTCGTTGATAGAATGCGGATTGTGCTTTTGCCACATCACGCTCCTCCTCCAAGGCGTCCAAACTGTCCTACCGATCTAGCTCTGCTTCTTTCTCTTCGTACATGCGCACGCGAGGTGAGTCATGAATGATGTCGCAGGGCAGTACCGCCTCTGCGCCGTACACCATAAACAAAGGTGTGTATCCGGTAGTGCGATTTGGCGTGGTCCGCAGCCTCCATAGTACGGAGTCGAGCTCCTCGACCCAGTGCGTATCTGATTCTTTCAAGGACCGCACTAGTCTAGGTTTAATGCTACTCATTATAAGACCATTTTCTTGTTCGAGTTGACCGTTAGTTTGAGGGTGATAGACGGATGCATAATCGAGCTTAATGCCCATGTCGCCGCACCAGGTTTTTACCTCATCGGCTGTAAAGTTCGAGCCATTATCGATGATGATACTGTGGGGGACACCGTAGCGGTGTACAACCCCGGATATGAAATCTATCACTGGTCCGGATTCGGCCGTTTTAACTGGTTTGGCTTCTATCCATTTGGTGAATTTATCCACGATGACCAATAGGTACTTTTTCTTATGGCTTCCTCCTTTAAGGGGTCCGACCATATCAAGCCCCCAGACCGCGAAGGGCCAAGTAATGGGGATTGTTTGGAGGGCGGTAGGTGGCATATGGCTTTGGTTTGCAAAGAGCTGGCAACCGACACAGTGTTGAACGAGGTCCTGTGCGTCTGCTCGAGCTGTCGGCCAGTAGAAACATGTACAGAAGGCCTTACTTACAAGGGCCCGAACTGCGGCGTGATGGCCGCCGAGTCCAGCATGAATTTCTGCCAAAAGTTGCCATCCTTCCTCCTCGGACATGCACCTTTGCAGTACTCCGGTGGCGCTTTTCTTATAAATCTCTCCCTCGTGGACCTTGTAGGCTTTAGACTACCGCACAATGTAACGTGCCTAGTTTTGGTCCTCAGGGAGTTCTTGCCTATTTAGGTAAGCCAAGAAGAGTTCTATCCACGGGGCGATGACAGCCATAATCACGTGAGCCAAAGGTGTTATCTCGGTGGCGGAGCCTCCGATTACGTCAGAGTGTTCGGGGTCTGGTGTTGTGGCCGGATCCAGGCTATTGTTGCCGGTCTCCCCTTCCCACACCACGGATGGCTTAAACAGCCTTTCCAAGAAGATATTAGGTGGGACAGGGTCGCGCTTAGCACCGATTCGGGCGAGGATATCCGCCGCTTGATTGTTTTCTCGAACCACATGGTGGAATTCGAGCCCCTCAAATCAAGCTGACATTTTGAGGATGACATTGCGATAAGCCACCATTTTTGGGTCCTTGGCATCAAAATCTCCATTTATTTGAGATATTGCGAGGTTCGAATCCCCACGCACTTCTAGGCGTTTGAATGCCCATGGAGACTGCCATCCGGAGACCATGCAAGAGGTACTCGTATTTGGCTGCATTGTTGGAGTCTGTGTATAATATTTGGGTCCTTGGCCGTATTGGACTGTATCTCTGGTTGAGGATGTCAGGACGACGCGTGCTCCCAGACCCGCCAACATTTTAGAGCCGTCGAAGTGCATGATCCTGGAGTACGCGCCGTATTCTTTAGGGAGTTCGGCTTCTGTCCATTCGGCGACGAAATCGGCTAGTACTTGTGACTTAATGGCTCGCCGTGGTTTGTATGATATGTCGAACGGGAGGAGCTCAATAGCCCATTTAGCAATCCGGCCCATGGCATCGCGGTTTTTAATAATGTCGTTGAGTGGAACCTCGGAGGCCACCGTAATTGAACAGTCTTGAAAGTAGTGTCATAGTTTTCGGGATGCCATGAAGACCGCGTATGCTATCTTTTGATAATGTGGGTACCGGGATTTGCATGGAGTGAGGACATTAGATACGTAGTATACTGGCTTTTGAAGCGGGAACTTATGTCCGACCGTTTCTCGTTCGACGACGAGCACTGCGCTTACAACCTGGTGTGTTGCCGCTATATATAACAGCATTGGTTCGCCGATATTTGGCATGGCCAAGATTGGGTTTCTGGCCAAGGCAGCTTTTATTTCTTCCAATCCGGCCGTAGCCGCATCCATCCACTCGAAGTGTTCGGTGTGCCGAAGAAGGCGGTAAAGAGGTAATGCCTTTTCTCCCAATCGGGAGATAAAGCGGCTTAAGGCAGCCACACATCCAGTTAATTTCTGGATTTGCTTGAGGTTTGTTGGGATAGCCAACTGTGATAGAGCTTGGATTTTAGCTAGATTCGCTTCAATTCCTCTATTGAAAACAATGAAGCCCAAGAGCTTTCCGGCGGGTACACCAAAATCGCATTTTTCCGGATTGAGCTTAATGTCATATGTTCGGAGATTGTCGAACGTGAGCCTCAAGTCGTTTATCAAAGATTCGACATGTCTGGTTTTAATTACCACATCGTCTATGTATGCCTCCACTGTTTTGCCGATTTGTGCTTCCAGGCATGTCTGAATCTTGCATTGATAGGTTGCACCAGCATTTTTGAGCCCGAAAGGCATGGTGTTGAAACAGAAGGGGCCGTATGGGGGTAATGAATGCTGTTGCGGCTTGAACGGGCTCCGCCATCTTGATTTGATGGTATCCGAAGTATGCGTCGAGGAAACACAATGAGTCGTGTCCCACGGCAGTATCGATAATTTGGTCAATGCGGGGGAGGGGGAAGGGATCCTTGGGGCAAGCTTTGTTAAGGTCCTTAAAATCGACACATAGGCGTCGGGATTTGCCCTTCTTTGGTACCCTCACCAGGTTTGCTAGCCAGTCCGGATGTTTTATTTCTCTGATGAATCCGGCCTCGAGTAACTTGGCTAGTTCTTCTCCCATGGCTTGTCGCTTGGGTTCGGAGAAACGCAGAAGAGTTTGCTTGACCGTCTTGTATTCCTTTAGATTGTTTAGGCTATGCTCGGCCAGCCTGCGTGGGATGCCTGGCATATCTGAAGGATGCCAGGCGAAGATGTCCCAATTCGCGCGTAAGAACTCCCGCAGTGCGGCGTCTGTTGTGGGGTTCAGCTGTGCCCCGATGGATGCTATTTTTGTAGGGTCCGTTGGGTGGACCTGGAATTTGACTATTTCGTCCGCTGATTTAAAAGAGGTGGACTTGGGTCTTTTGTCGAGTATCACGTCATCCCTGTCCACTGTAGAGCGCAGCGCAGTTAGTTCTTCGGCCGCGAGGGCTTCGGACAACGCTTCAAGGGCCAGTGCGACAGTTTTGTTTTCAGCGCGGAGTGCTATGTCCGGATCACTAGCGAGAGTGATGATTCCATTGGGCCCGGTCATCTTGGGCTTCATGTACCCGTAATGGGGTATAGCTTGGAAGATCGTGAATGCCTCTCGCCCTAGAAGGGCGTGGTATCCGCTGCTAAACGGGGCCACTTGGAATGTGATTTCTTTGGACCTGTAATTCTCCGGCGTGCCGAATACCACATCTAGTGTGATTTTTCCCGCACATCGTGCCTCCCGACTAGGGATGATTCCTCTGAAGGTTGTGCTACTTTGCTCGACGCGGCTCTTGTCTATTTCCATTTTTCTAAGAGTCTCCTCATAGATGAGGTTTAATCCACTGCCACCGTCCATGAGTACTTTAGTAAGCCGGAAGCCGTCCACAATTGGACTAAGGACCAAAGCGGCTGGAGCTTGGGTTGTGCAGAATTGAGGTTCGTCACTAGCATTGAATGTTATGGCCGTGTCATTCCATGGATTTATCGTTGCGACGTGACAAACTTCGGTGAGGCTGCGAAGTACCCGCTTGCGCCTATTGTTTGAGGTGAAAGTCTCAAAGACTGGCAGTACTGTATTGTTATTTTCTGCGGGAGGGTGCTCTGCAGTATTGTTGATGATGAGATCCTCGCCGCCCCTGGCCACCTGCCGGAGTATCCAACAAGCTTTAAGGCTGTGTGTTGGCATGGTATCCGATGTACTATGAATTTTGCATGGCCCATTGATCCATCCCTCCAATACGGTTCCGTGCCCTGTAGTGGGTTTTGGCTTCTTTGTAATTGGATTGGGTGACTTATGAGAGTACACCCTTTTAGTTCGGACAGAGGGTTTAGTTAGAGCCAGAGGATCCCAGAATTGTGTTTGGGATTTCCAAGTGCTTTCCATCGCACAGTACTTCCGTACTATGGACGCCAAGTCAGCGAAGTGTGTTATATCACGGCGACTTATGGCGTTGAGGATTCCCTTGTCCGTGCAATTTTTGCAAAAGAATGAAATTGCGTCTTCCTTGCGACAGTCCTTCGCCTTGCTTATTGCAAGGAGGAATCTGGCCCAATAGTGATGTACTGTCTCTTGGGGCTCTTGTCTAATATGGGAAAGATCACTTATGTGAGGGTGGGTGGGTAGATTCAAGTCCAAACCCTGGCCCGGTCTGAGACCCAAAGGAGTTTTCTAGCTTGGTAGTTCGGGCTCTGGGACATTGCCCAACGGTACTAGCCCGCTGTTCGATTCTAGGTTCGAAGCTTGGGCCATGTCCTCCCGTAGACGGGTATCCGGCTCGGAGAGCTCGGGAATCCAGACATAGTTTGTCCTCAAAATAGAGGAAGAATCACTGCATCGCTCCTCCACCACTGCTATCTGATGGGTAACCGGCGGAGAGTTAATCTCCCTTTGGTCGGGTTTAAGCCCGATCCGATCATAGTCCGTAGCGACTCCCAAGGCGGCGATGCGATCCAAGAGCTCGTTCAAAGAAGAGAGCTCCATTGGATCCATCTGCTCGGTGAATCTCGAGCTGACGTGGAGGCTGTTTTTGATGACCCGAGAAGTCATCATCGGCGCGACGGCCGATGGGGCGGTCACGACGAAGCCGCCTAATCGGAGAGTTTGGCCTATAGCCAGGGCTCCCCCAGAGGTAATGTTGTCCCTGACAACAAGGCGAGCCATCAGGCCTTACCGTGATGGCACAGTGGAACTCTCAATGAAAGCACCAATGTCGGTGTCAAAACCGGTGGATCTCGGGTAGGGGGTCCCGAACTGTGTGTCTAAGACGGATGGTAACAGGAGGCGGGGGACACAATGTTTACCAAGGTTCGGGCCCTCTCGATGGAGGTAATACTCTACTTCCTGCTTGATTGATCTTGATGATATGAGTATTACAAGAGTTGATCTACCACGAGATCGGAGAGGCTAAACCCTAGAAGCTAGCCTATGGTATGATTGTTGTTCTACGGACTAAAACCCTCCGGTTTATATAGACACCGGAGGGGCTAGGGTTACACAGAGTCGGTTACAAGGGAGGAGATCTACATATCCGAATCGTCAAGCTTGCCTTCCACGCAAAGGAGAGTCCCATACAGACACGGGACGAAGTATTCAATCTTGTATCTTCATAGTCCAACAGTCCGGCCAAAGTATATAGTCCGGCTGTCCGAGGACCCCCTAATCCAGGACTCCTTTAGTAAGGCCTTTAATTATGTAAACTAATAGTTATACAAGTACCCTTCATCAGGCATCATTGTGTGGGCATCTATTAACTGAGGTTAAATAAAGAAATTGAAAAGGGAAATTTAACTATGCCTCAAACAAACAAGCAATTGAACTGTTGAGTTAGTAGCATGCATACATGCACGCCTCAAAAACATCCATGGCCTAGCTACATTTACTATATAATGGAATAAGTAATGTAATAGTCTTTCCCCCTATGAAGTATGTCAACTAGTATGTAATAAAGATCCTAGTAATGATAGGGAGGCTAATGATGTGAATATGCGTTTGGTTATAACATTTATGACATCGACAACTCTACCATAGCAGGAAGCAGTTTCACACTGTTCACTACTATAATATGTTTCAGATATTTAAAAGTTAACTACATCCATAATGAGTGCATAGACATATTAAAATGTGTTTACATACATCTGATTTGCAAAAAAGTTAGAACATCATATAGTAGTGAGCAGAGGGAGTTTTAATCAACGTCCTAATGACTGGGTTACAGGTGAAGAACCCTATGCAAGCACAATGTCAAACAAATAGGATGTCCTGGTAACTGTAATACAGTGACTTACCATAACTGGTTGAATAGGCTCAGCGTTGCTCCTCCTTCTCTCGCAAGGCTCCTTCCTAACATCTTGTACATGGAAATCTTCAATCTTATCTTCAGTGCACCCCCTCTACAAGGTGACACAAACTAGCTACTGGTCTCCCTTGAAGATAAATATGCATACTTTCCAGTCTGTGAACAACACCAAATGATGAGTTTATAACAAAACAACACCACAGAATGAATCATGCCACATCTCTTACACACAATGAAATCAACATTTACTATGTGTGCGTTGTGTAAAAACTAGGCATACCTTCGAACTGGACCTCCAGGTACTCTTGGAGAGCCTAGTATAGTGTATAACCAAACATTTATGTCACTTGTGAGTTATACAAGCCCCCACTACAGCTGCCCTTAGTGTTTAAATCATTGACAAGCTCTGTTAGGTCTATAACAACAAGTATTCAAAGCAAACAGTCCTAGTATGGATGGCTGATGAAAACAAGCAATTGAACATGCCATTGCTCATGTAGTATTCCGCCTATAAAAGATGTAAAGAACTCATTTTTGAGTTATGGGCTTGGGCTCTAACTTATTTCACTTTGGGGGGGGGGTGCTTCGCGTAGAAGCTCACTAAAAATGAAGGAAAGGGGAATAACGAAATGACTTTGTATTCTGCCTATATTACACTCAAAATGCCATTGCTCACGCCTGCGTCACAGCTCACCCTCAAGTAAAAACAAACTTGCAAGTGTTCATTACCCTACCCGCTTGCATCTCCTCCCCCCTTTCCCTCTACCTCGATCCCCTGCCTGCAATGCTAGGGTTCCTCCAGCGAGCCGCAACAACATGTCCCAACAATGCTCTGTCCAACTTGGGCCCAATCGCCTGCTCCTCAACGATGCTCTGTCCAGCTAGGGCCCAATCTCCCGGGCTGCTCCTCCCTCTGGTGCCGCGCCTCACTCTCATGGTCTCCAGCAACTACTCCGCTATGGTCTGTCCAACACACTACTCCAGCGGTCGCCGCACAACTACGGCCGATGCCCCATTCTGGCAGAAGGCACCTCGTTCCCCCTGCCCTCCTGCCAGGCCGTGGCCTTGAGGTGTTATTGAAGGATGAGCTCATCCAACAAGGTGAGGATCTCCTATGAATTTTTTTGCCAAATTTTCATTTTGATCCGCTATACGATGAATTGCTATGAGCTGCTGATGCTGGTACTATATGATGCATTGTTATGAGCTGCTCCTGCTGCTGCTATATGATGAATTGCTATGAGCTGCTGCTACTATATGATGAGTTGCTATGAGCTGCTGCTATATGATTCGTTGCTATGTGATGTTCCTGTTGCTGATGTATGATGAATTGCTATGAGCTGCACCTGCTGCTATATGATGAATTGCTATGAGCTGCTGCTGGTATATGATAAATTGCTAGCTGATGTTGTATGATGAGTTGCTATTCGCTGATCTTGCTGCTATATGATGCTTTCAGGTGGTGCTTCTATACGATGATAACCAGCCACTTGGACCATTGAATTTTGATAAATAATGGTTCTTCATTGAAATTTAGGCAATGCGTTCTTCATTTAAATTAGGCAATGGGCTCTCCATGGAAGACTTTGACCAAAGTAGATTGTGCCAAGTAGATGGTATATTTGTATTCGCATTTTGAACAAATATTGATGGTTTATTTTCCTATCATATTAATTACTTCACTGGGTTCAATTCGTGATGTTTGCAAGTCCAATTAATTTTCATATGGGTAGCAAAATGACAAAAATATAATGCAATCTAGACTTTTCGCTGATGATACCACAGATATGTTGAAAAAGCAGGCAATGGAAAGAACTGATTGGCTTATTATCTGGAGCTTATATTGAAAGGGGCTTGTTTTCTTAGGATAACTCGAAATAATTGTTCGTAAGAACCCTGGCCAACAACACTGGCATACAAATAACATCTCACAATGATTGCAATGGAGTGAGCTACCATAGCACACTGTATAGGCTCACGGATGCCTCTCCTTTTTTCGCGATGTTCCATGAAATTGCCACATACATCTTGTACTAAGAAATCTTGTACTTTTTTATTGCGGCACCCCATCTGCAAGTTGACACGGCTAATTTGAGATATCTCTACATGATAATACATTGCATATCCCTTGCACATATTTAAACCACCAATTAACGATTGTGTGCATAGCATAAACTAGCCATGACTCTATGTACTGAACTAGCAGGCACTCTAAGGGAGCCTAATGTAGTGCACTGGAATTCCTACATGCCACCTATGATTTTGTGTAATGTACTACCTCTGTTCCTAAATATATGTCTTTGTAGAGATTTCACTATGGACCACATACAATGTATATAGATACATTTTAGAGTGTAGATTCACTCATTTTGCTCTGTACGTAATCTATGATGGAATCTCTAGAAAGACTTATATTTAGGAATGGAGGGAGTATCATGTATGGCATCTACATCTCTAATTTAGCAGCCAGTAGTGGAAATCATTGTCTACACAAAGGGATTACTGGTCAAAAATCCAAGCAAAGCACGCTGGCAAGCACACACAATACAGGAGAGAGACGCGCTTGCAAGATCATAGCAATGCCCCAGTCCAGGATCTTGGTTGGCCATGGTGGTAGATCCAGAAAAAACATCACCCTTGTAGTTCTTGCCAGCTCCATAACATGTAACAGTGACCTGTTAGTATATTTGAAGTACATCCGGCAGGTCATGCTGGACGGGTTTAAAGGTGACAAGTACCTAGGTCACGACGGGTGCTTGGCATCTTGCCAGACGGTGGGAATCAGGTTAGAAACGTTAAGGGTGATGATCCTATGCTGGCTGTCGGGGTCCGGTAAAGAGATCTAGAACCGTGGAGTAGGGTGTTTGTGAAGTTGCTCTGGTAGGGTGGACTATGGTGTGGGTGAAGTAGATCTGATGACGTGGATGAGGGCGTCGGTGAAGCTGCTCTGGTGGTTGGGTTCGGGATAGTGTCGACGATGCGGATCTGCAGCCGTGGACGAGGGCGTCAAAAGCTGCTTCAGTAGGATGGACGAGGGTGCGATGAAGCGGAGCTAAGGCCGTGGACTTGGGCGTTGGCAAAGCGGCCCCGGTAGGGTGGAGAATGGTATAGGAAAAGCTAGTCCGGTAGGGTTGAGGGTGGTGTCGGCGAAGCGGCTCCGGTAGGGTTGAGGAAGGTGTCGGCGAAGAGGATCAGAGGTCGTCGACGGGGGCGTCGGTGGGGCGGCTTCGGGAGTATGGACGAAGCGTCTCCGGTGCGGAGTATGAAGGAGCCGCTGCAGATGCGTAGCGGTTGACAAGAGGACCGAGAAAGCAGATTCGGCGCCGTGGACAAGGCCGACACTGAATGGGCTATGATACAACGGTGGATGAGCAATCTACTTGTTTCTAGGGGAGGTGGGAGGGGTAGATGCGGCCGCAGAAGTAGATCCGGCGAGGTGGACAACACTGGTAGTGAATGGGCTCTGGTACACCAGTGGAGGAGCAGTCTAGGGTTTCAAGAGGGAAGGGATAGAATCGCCGAGGAAGTATGGACGGGGTGATGTAAGATGCTCTGGTCTTGTGGAGTAGTTGTTTTTGCGGGAGGGGGAGAGGAAATGGGGGTGCCATGTGGTTGGGGGAATCGAAAGTTACCAAAGCAACCCCGACCTATTATGTAAATGAGGGCCGTATAGTAACTATTGTTCTCCATGCATGGACAAAAGGGAATTTCGCATGCTAAAGACTGGGTGGCAGAAATTTTAGAAGGAGGCGGGAGATTTTGTCACCCGCGGGATCGTTCGTATCCAGTTTCAACTAATTTTGGACAGTGCTAGCAGGAAGGTCATGCGAGACTATGTACACAGGGCACACATCAGCAGTCAATAACTGGTATGATGTCCACCCTAGAAAAAGACAATAACTCAGGATGATGCACCGATAACTTGGACGTTCACACGGACGCGGCCAATCGTATCAGTATAGAAGTGCGTTCACAAAAAAATAGATCAAACACCCAGCCTATGTCTTTCTCGTATAAATATATCATTTAGTGCCATTGGTTCTTTATTTTAAACACAATGCATTGACGTGTTAATTTTAATTATATTGCATAGTAACAAATGGATAATATGGATGCACAAAAGAAATGGATATTGTAGTCCGCTACTTAAAAGTTTTACCTCATATGATCACATGGCCTCCATTTCGTAAATTGCATACCCATTGAATTCATATATGAATTTACATGAAATCATAATATAACATGAAATCATCCAAGACTAATGAATTTGAATGCAAAACTAACAATGGTGGATGTACATGATAACTACAGTGGTTGTTTGAAGAAACATCACTATAACTTTGGCATGCACAATTCAAAAAGACTATTTGAAAAAAATGTGATATGTGAGTGTCCAATCTTTGTAGCGTTGAATCAATATTGTATCTTTGGCCACGATACAAAGTAGATATTGATTATGTTCAAGCGATGCACGTCCATGATCACTAGATAGTGATACGTGAATGAATTGTGCAATCTCTCTCAAACGCATACATATCTCATGTCTCCGTGGGCATCAAAATCACACACACACACACACACTTTGTGTATTTCTCTCCCTCCGTCAAGGTTAGGATTCATCTTTCTACCCCGTCCTACAAGTCTCTCACACAAAACACACACGCTCTCTCTATCGAACACGCCCACCCCTTTAATTCTGCCCACCCACCGCCACTAATGTCACAAAGTATAACAATGTCTCGCACACATATCCATAAGGTTAACTGGAGTCCCGGAACCATATGAGTACATACAATGGGATTCCAACGGAGCACCTTTTGTTTTGAGTTTTCTCTCACACACACAGACGCGCGCGCACACACACATTGTTTCTCTCTTCATTTTTTTCTAGCACTTGCATGCACACCACTTGTTTATCTCCGTGATGCTTTAAGTATGCCTCGCACACATGCTATCTACCTATCCCTTAATATAGATATGTATCACACAAACTCCTTCTCCCTATATCCAGGTGTCACTAGCACACCCCCACAAACACACACTTCCCAACATCGAAGGAGTAGGGTGACACCTCTATCTTGATACTAATCTACCTACTAGCTTCTCTCTCCAACACACACACACACACGCTCGCTAGTTGTGCCTCTGTGCCTACCGCGCACACACTCTTGATACGTCTTTCTCTCCCTCCCTCCTCCCAACCCCCCCAACAATTACAACAGAAGGGTGACACCTCGATCTTGATCTTAATCTATCCATTGGCTTCTCTCTCCAACACACACACACGCACACAAACTCAATAGTTGTGTCTTCGTGCCTCGCTCACACACACTCCATACTTCTTTCTCTCCATAGCACGCCTTGATATGTGGATTTCTCGCACGCGCATAACTGTAGTGACGATGACGCTGAACCCAGTGTGCCTTGTTTTTACCGGCCTCTGCTACCTCTTGAGCTTGCGTTGGTTTTCCCTTGAAGAGGAAAGGATGATGCCGCAAAGTAGAGTAAGTATTTCCCTCAACTTTTGAGAACCAACGTATCAATCCAGTAGGAGACAACGGAACAAGCCATCGAATACTTGCACAAACCAACTTGCACCCAACGTGACAAAGTGGTTGTCAATCCCTTCACGATTATTTGCAAAGTGAGATCTGATATAGATGGATAAACGGTAAAGTAATATTTTTGGTATTTTTGGTTTATGGAACGAAAAGTAAAAGATTGCAAAGAAAGTAAATAGGAAACTAAAATTGTAGATCGGAAACTTATATGATGGAAAATAGACCTGGGGGCCATAGGTTTCACTAGAGGCTTCTCTCAAGATAGAAAATATCATGGAGGGTGAACAAATTACTGCCGAGCAATTGATAGAAAAACTTATGACGATATCTAAGGCAATGATCATTAATATAGGCATCACATCCGTATAAAGTAGACCGAAACGATTCTACATCTACTACTATTACTCCACACATAGACCGACTCATGTCTGCATCTAGAGTGTTAAGTTCATAAGAATAGAGTAACGCATTAAGTAAGATGACATGATGTAGCGGGATAAACTCAAGCAATATGATGAAAACCCCATCTTTTTATCATCGATGGCAACAATACGATATGTGTCGGTTCCCCTTCTGTCACTAGGATCGAGCACCGCAATATTGAACCCAAAGCTAAGCACTTCTCACATTGCAAAAAAAAACTAATCTAGTTGGCCAAACCAAATCAATAGTTCGAAGAGACTTGCAAAGATATCAAATCATGCATATAAGAATTTAGAGGAGATTCAAGTAATATTCATAGATAAGCTGATCATAAATCCACAATTCATCGGATCTCGGCAAACACACCACAAAAAATTATTACATCGAATAGATCTCCAAGAACATGGGGGAGAACATTGTATTGAGAATCAAAGAGAGAGAAGAAGCCATCTAGGTACTAGCTATGGACCCGTATGTCTGTGGTAAACTACTCACGCTTCATCGAAGAGGCAATGGTGTTGATGTAGAAGCCCTTCGTGATCGAATCCCCCTCCAGCAGGTTGCCGGAAAAGGCCCCTAGATGGGATCTCATCGGTACAGAAGGTTGCAACGGTGGAAAAGTGGTTCCGTGGCTCTCCTGGTAGGTTTTGGGATATTTGAGAATATAAGGCAGAAGAAATAGGTCGGTGGAGTCACGAGGGGCCCACAAGAGTGGGGGGGGGCCCTATCCCCCTGGGCGCGCCCTCTGACCTTGAGGCCGCCTTGTGGCTTTCCTGACATACACTCCAAGCCGTCTGGATGTCTTCTGGTCCAAGAAAAATCATTGTCAAAGTTTCATTCCGTTTGGACTCCGTTTGGTATTCCTTTTTTGCGAAACGCTAAAACAAGAAAAAACAAGGACTGGCACTAGGCTCTAGGTTAATAGGTTAATCCCAAAAATCATATAAAATAGCATATTAATGCATATAAAACATCCAAACCAGATAATATAATAGTGTCGGTGCACAAAAGGAGGGGTCCTGTTTTGTACCCCTTTACTTGTGCGCGGGCAGTTGGAGCCGCGCCTACGGCCACATCTAGCGGGCCAGAGGAAGGAAGCCAAGCCACAAGACCACCAGAACAATGCCAAGCCAGAAACACGAAGAGCAGAGGGGCGAGGTGGACTCCCCCGGCAAGGCCCTTGCTGGGGCGGCCTCTGATAACCCACAAGTATAGGGGATCAATTGTAGCCTCTTTAGATAAGTAAGAGTGTCGAACCCAACGAGGAGCTAAAGGTAGAACAAATATTCCCTCAAGTTCTATCGGCCACTGATACAACTCTACGCACGCTTAATGTTCGCTTTACCTAGAACAAGTATGAAACTAGAAGTACTTTGTAGGTGTACCAAGATATGTTTGCAAGAATATAAAGAGCACGTAAATAAAAACTAGGGGCTGTTTTAGGTAAAGAAGCAATAAAGTTAGTATAGAGAGTGTGGAAAAGTGGTGGTAGGAGTTGCGAAATTGTCCCTAAGCAATTGACTACTTTACTAGACCGATAGCAAGTTTTATGTGGGAGGGCCACCGCTAGCATGTCATCCCTGACTTGGAATTCTATACACTTATGATTGGAACTATTAGCAAGCATATGCGACTACTAACATTCATTAAGGTAAAACCCAACCATAGCATTAATATATATTGGTCCCCCTTCAATCCCGTAAGCATCAATTTCTATGCTAGGTTGAAGCTTCTGTCACTCTTGCCCTCCAATACATAGTCCTATCAACATACAACTAACCCTATGGTGTGATCCACGCGCGCACTCATATGATGGGCACCAAAGGACAGCAACATAACCACAAGCAAATTAAACCAATCATAGCAATTCACCAATTACCGATAGGACAACGAAAATCTACTCAGACATCATAGGATGGCAACACATCATTGGATAATAATATGAAGCATAAAGCACCATGTTCAAGTAGAGGGTACAATGGGTTGCGGGAGAGTGGACTGCTATAGGTAGATGGGGGAAGGTGATGAAGATGTTGGTGAAGATGACGGAGGTGTTGGTGTAGATCGCCGTCACGCGATGATGGCCCCGGTGGCGTTCCGGTGCCACCGAGAGAGAGATGGGGAGAGAGCCCCCCTTCTTCTTCTTCCTTGATCTTCTCCCTAGATGGGAGAAGGGTTTCCCCTCTGGTCCATGGCCTCCATAGCGGCGGAGGGGCGAGAGCCCCTCCGAGATAGGATCTGTCTCTCTATCTCTCTCTGTTTTTGTGTTCCAGATTCTGGCCTTTCACCGTTTGTTAAATTCCCAGAGATCCGTAACTCCGATTGGGATGAATTTTGGACATGATTTTTATCCGGATATTGCCTTTCTTGCAGCGAAAGAAGGGCACCAACCGCCTTATGGGGTGGCCACGAGGGCCTAGGGCGTGCCTGACCCCCTGGGGCGTGCCCCCTGCCTCATGGCCTCCTCGGCCATTGTCTCGCGTTGATTCTTCTTCCCAAAATCACATACATTCCAAAAAATCTCCGTCAGTTTTTATCCCGTTTGGACTCCGTTTGATATGGATTTTTTGCGAAACAAAAAACATGCAACAAACAAGAACTAGCACTGGGCACTGGATCAATTTGTTAGTCCCAAAAATAGTATAAAAAGTTGCCAAAAGTATATGAAAGTTGTATAATTTTGGCATGGAAAAATCAAAAATTATAGATACGACGGAGACGTATCAGCATCCCCAAGCTTAATTCCTGCTCGTCCTCGAGTAGGTAAATGATAAAAAAGATAATTTTTGATGTGGAATGCTACCAAGCATAATCTTGATCATGTAATCTAATCATGGTATTAGTATTAAGACACGAGTGATTCAAAGCAATAGTCTATCATTTTACATTAAGACAATAATACTTCAAGCATACTAATAAAGCAATCATGTCTTTTCAAAATAACATGGCCAAAGAAAGTTATCCCTACAAAATCATATGGTCTGGCTATGCTCCATCTTCACCACACAAAGTATTCAAATCATGCACAACCCCGATAACAAGCCAAGCAATTGTTTCATACTTTTGATGTTCTCCAACCTTTTCAACTTTCACGCAATACATGAGCGTGAGCCATGGATATAGCACTATAGGTGGAATAGAATATGATGATGGAGGTTGTGTGGAGAAGAGAAAAAGGATAAAGTCTCACATCGACGTGACTAATCAACGGGCTATGGAGATGCCCATCAATTGCTGTCAATGCGAGGAGTATGGATTGCCATGCAACGGATGCACTAAGAGCTATAAGTGTATGAAAGCTCAAACTGAAACTAAGTTGGTGTGCATCTAACTTGCTTGCTCATGAAGACCTAGGGCATTTGAGGAAGCTCATCATTGGAATATACAAGCCAAGTTCTATAATTAAAATTCCCACTAGTGTATGAAAGTGATAACTCAAGAGACTCTCTATATGAAGAACATGGTGCTACTTTGAAGCACAAGTGTGGTAAATGGATAGTAACATTCTCCCTTCTCTCTTTTCTCTCATTTTTTTATTTTTCTTTTTCTTTTTTTGTAGGCTTCTTTGGCCTCTCTCTCTTTTTTGGGGCTTCTGTGGCCACTTTTATTTTGATAACCTCACATGGGACAATGTTCTAATAATGATGATCATCACACTTTTATTTACTTACAACTCAATATTACAACTCGATACTAGAACAAAATATGACTCTATATGAATGCCTCCGGCACTGTACCGGGATGTGCAATGATCTAGCGTAGCAATGACATCAAAAAATGGACAAGCCATGAAAACATCATGCTAGCTATCTTATGATCATGCGAAGCAATATGACAATGATGCTCAAGTCATGTATATAATGATGATGGAAGTTGCATGGCAATATATCTCGGAATGGCTATGGAAATGCCATGATAGGTAGGTATGGTGGCTGTTTTGAGGAAGATATAAGGAGGCTTATGTGTGATAGAGAGTATCATATCACGGGGTTTGGATGCAACGACGAAGTTTGCACAGACTCTCAAGGTGAGAAAGGGCAATGCACGGTACCGAAGAGGCTAGCAATGATGGAAGGGTGCGAGTGCGTATAATCCATGGACTCAACATTAGTCATAAAGAACTCACATACTTATTGCAAAAATCTATTAGTCATCGAAACAAAGTACTACGCGCATGCTCCTAGGGGGATAGATTGGTAGGAAAAGACCATCGCTCGTCCCCGACCGCCACTCATCAGGAAGACAATCAACAAATACCTCATGCTCCAACTTCGTTACATAACGGTTCACCATACGTGCATGCTACGGGAATCAGAAACTTCAACACAAGTATTTCTACGATCCACAACTTCCCACTAGGATGACTCTAATATCACCATCTTTATATCGCAAAACTATTGCAGGTTATCAAACATATCATATTCAGAGATCTACAAGTTTTATGTAGGATTTTATGACTAACCATGTGAATGACCAATTCCTGTCATCTCTCTAAATAGATATAAGAAGCAAGAGAGTTTAATTCTTTCTACAAAATAAAAGCCCACACTCTAGCAAATATAAGTGAAGCAAAAGAGAATTCTACAAATGGCGGTTTTCTATGTGAAGAGAAACAGGCAATCCAAACATCAAAAGATATAAGTGAAGCACATGAAGCATTCTATAAAGCCATACTCAAAAAATATAAGTGAAGTGCAATGAGCATTCTATAAATCAACCATGGAGTATATCATACCAGCATGGTGCATCTAAGAAAAGTGAAAACTAAATGCAAAATACCCTCCAAGATTTGCACATATCGCATGAACGAAACGAATCCGAAAACATACCGATACTTGTTGAAGAAAGATGGGATGCCATCCGGGGCATCCCCAAGATTAGACGCTTGAGTCTCCTTAAATATTTACTTGGCGTGCCTTGGGCATCCCCAAGCTTGAGCTCTTGCCTCTCCTCCTTCTCCTCACATTGAGATCTCCTCGATATTCGAACACTCCATCCACACAAAACTCAACAGAAAGCTCGGTAAGATCCGTTAGTATAATAAAGCAAATAACTACTCTAAGTTCTGTTGCAAACCAATTCATATTTTGTTTTTGCATTGTAGCTACTGTAATATAACTTTTCCATGGCTTAATCTACTGATAGAAATCGATAGTTTCATAAAAACAAGCAAACTATGCATAAAAAACAGAATCTATCTTAAACAGGATAGTCTGTAGTAATCTGAACATTCACCATAGTTCTGGTACTCCAAAAATTCTGAAAAAATTAGGAAAAAAACAATTTATATAGAAAGACAGTGCAAAAAGTTTCAGAACCGTTTGACGTTCCAGTAAAAAATGTAAAATCGCGCACTACAGCCAAAGTTTCTGTTCTGCACCGCACAAACCAACAAGTAATGTAAACATCCCAAAGGCAAATCTTGGCACATTATTTTTATAATACAATGGAATTGTAAAAGGGGATAATTATTTTTGTTGAAAAGTTTCTGTAATCAAGATTCACAAAGTTTCCGTGAGCATGAACAAAGTTCAAGGAGCTCCCTCACTTCAACAATGCTTGTCTCTCTCACTTTCACTTTACTTTTTGAGATGTTTTGGGTTCCCCTCTTTATTTTTTTGTTTTTAAACTATATAAAAGCACTCAACAGAAATAAATGACTCTCTAAAACTTCTGGGTTGTCTCCCTGGCATCACTTTCTTTAAAGCCGTTAAGCTAGGCATATAGTGCTCAAGTAATAAATCCACCCGGATCCCAAGGTATATCAAAGCCAATCTTAATTAACAATGATTTGTGATTTAGTAGTGAGCACAAAGCAACATATATCATGTAATAAAGAATTCTAACTCTCTTCCTATGCATCGGCATGTCATAAAAGAACAATTCATGCACATATAGTAAAGGCTAATGCGTAGTATAAACGGTTTCTTGCAATTTTATCATATTGGGAACATAAAGAGGCGGATATGTAGTTCCTCTCTCATAATAATTGCAAGTAGGAGCAGCAAGCACATGCATATTATAGTCATCAAAATTATCATGTGCAACGGTAAAAGGCAACCCATCAATATAATCCTTAATAAGTGCAAACTTCTCCGATATAGTGTAGTCGGGAGAATTTAAAAAGATAATAGGACTATCATGCGTGGGTGCAATAGCAACAATTTCATGTTTAACATAAGGAACTATAGCAAGTTCATCTCCATAAGCATCATTCATATTGGCATCTTGTCCACAAGCATAGCAAGCATCATCAAAAACGGATATTTCAAAAGAATCAACGGGATCATAGCAATCATCCTTCGGTAAGCACGAAGGGAAATTAAACAATGTATGAGTTGAAGAGTTACTCTCATTAGAAGGTGGGCATGGGTAGCTAATCCGCTCTTCCTCCTTTTGTTCTTCGCTCTCATCATCATCTTTTTCATCCAATAAGCCCACAGCGTCATCAATTCCTTCTTCCATAGACTCCTGCAAAATAGTAGTCTCTTCTTGGACAGCGGAGGAGTCATTAATATATGTTTTAACATAGTCATTATAAGCATAATTATCATAACAATATTTAAGTATGGCAAAATTTTCAGATTTGTAAATAGTAGCATCATACTTTCCAATCAAAGAAGCAATTTCATAAGCACCCTTAAAAGCAACAAATTCTTCAATTTGTTCAACAACATAGTAATTATAAACACCCTTAGCATACGAAGATACGATTCCATTATCACTAAACTCACATTGGTAGGGAAGGTGTTTCTTAGGGTCTTCAGAACAACAAGTAAAATCATATATTTCACATCAATTCCAAGCATAGCATTGCAAACGATGAATTTGATCAAGTAAAAGTTTCCCTTTTTCAGATAAGCGGTGTCACACATAACAAGCATGATCATCTAAAGATTTGCCCTCAACTAAGCTAGTTGGGGTTTCAGCCCTAGTACATAGGGATCGAAGATGATCCAGGTAAAAAGCTTCATGAGTGTAATAGATTTTGAGTGGTTCTTCAACCATTGGTGTAGTAGGTAAAACTATTTTTTTGGTATTTTGTGTTTCCTACACATAACTAAAGATAGAAAACAAGAGCACAAAATAAAAACTACTTAGTGATAAAGCAAACAAGCACACACGAGAATATCCATCCACACTATAGCTCCCCAGCAACGGTGCCAGAAAAATGTCTTGATAACCCACAAGCATAGGGGATCAATTATAGCCTCTTTTGATAAGTAAGAGTGTCGAACCCAGCGAGGAGCTAAAGGTAGAACAAATATTCCCTCAAGTGCTATCAACCACCGATACAACTCTACGCACGCTTAACGTTCGCTTTACCAAGAACAAGTATGAAACTAGAAGTACTTTTTAGGTGTACCAGGATAGGTTTGCAAGAATATAAAGAGCACGTAAATAAAAACTAGGGGCTGTTTTAGGTAAATAAGCAATAAAGTTAGTATAGCGAGTGTGGAAAAGTGGTGGTAGGAGTTGCGAAATTGTCCCTAAGCAATTGACTACTTTACTAGACCAATAGCAAGTTTTATGTGGGAGGGGCCACTGCTAGCATGTCAGCCCTGACTTGGAATTCTATGCACTTATGATTGGAACTATTAGCAAGCATCCGCAACTACTAATGTTCATTAAGGTAAAACCCAACCATAGCATTAAGATATATTGGTCCCCCTTCAATCCCGTATGCATCAATTTCTATGCTAGGTTGAAGCTTTTGTCACTCTTGCCCTCCAATACATAGTCCTATCAACATACAACTAATCCTATGGTGTGATCCAGGCGCGCGCTCATATGATGGGCACCAAAGGAGAGCAACATAACCACAAGCAAATTAAACCAATCATAGCAATTCACCAATTACCGATAAGACAACGAAAATCTACTCAGACATCATAGGATGGCAACACATCATTGGATAATAATATGAAGCATAAAGCACCATGTTCAAGTAGAGGGTACAACGGGTTGCGGGAGAGTGGACCGCTGTAGGTAGATGGCAGAAGGTGATGAAGATGTTGGTGAAGATGACGGAGGTGTTGGTGTAGATCACCGTCACACGATGATGGCCACCGGGAGAGAGGGGGAGAGAGGCCCCCTTATTATTATTCTTCCTTGACCTTCTCCCTAGATGGGAGAAGGGTTTCCCCTCTGGTCCATGGCCTCCATGGCGGCGGAGGGGCGAGAGCCCATCCGAGATTGGTTCTGTCTCTCTGTCTCTCTCTGTTTTTGCATTCCAGATTCTAGCCTTTCACCGTTTCTTAATTTCCCGGAGATCCGTAACTCCGATTGGCTTGAATTTTGGACATGATTGTTATCCGGATATTGGATTTCTTTCGGCGAAAGAAGGGAACCAACCGCCTTACGGGGTGGCCATGAGGGCCCAGGGCGTGCCTGACCCCCTGGGGCACGCCCCCTGCCTCGTGGCCCCCTCGGGCATCGTCACACGTTGATTCTTCTTACCAAAAATCACATATATTCCAAAAAAATCTCTGTCAGTTTTTATCCCGTTTGGACTCCGTTTGATATGAATTTTCTGCGAAACAAAAAACATGCAACAAACAGGAGCTAGCACTGGGCACTGGATCAATATGTTAATCCCGAAAATAGTATAAAAAGTTGCCAAGAGTATATGAAAGTTGTATAATATTGGCATGGAACAATCAAAAATTAAAGATACGATGGAGACGTATCAGCCTCCACAGCCCCAGCAAGAACCTTGCCGGGGCAAATTGCCCGACACCAGCAGAGCCTCCCCCCTTGAGCCCAATAGTTCCAACACCATCAACCACTTTGGAACCGAGGCTAGGGAGGCACCTCCATGGTGGAATGCAAATCTTTGTGGAGACCAGAAGCACAAAAGACTAGATGATGATCAGAAGACGACGATCCTCGGCAAGATCCTTGCCAAGGATACCCACGAGACCCCTGGCAAGACCCTTTCCGGGGACGACCACGATGCCGCGGCAAGACCCTTGCCGGGGCCCCGGCAAGACTCTTACCGAAAACATCCGCGGGGTCGCAGCCAGGCCCACATCTTCCAAGATTCCACCGCCGTTCCCATGCAGTAGCCAGTCCACCAGCTAGGCAGGAGCCTGCGTGGCGACGTGCGGCCTCTAGGACCACTCGGAAAGCACCTTCGTGGTGGCATGCAGATCTTCGTGAAGACTTTGCCACCGCACCAACTCAGCAGCCAGCCAACGTGGTGCTACACGCCTCGCCACTTCGGACGCGCGTCGAAGCCAGGTGAGGGGGCGACAGCTGGGACGAGCTTCCTTACAGTCCTGGATAAAGCAAGGAGGGCACATCGGCAGCGCATTAAATGCGTTTGTCCTATGGTGCCAAGAGATAGACTCGACTACTGTATAACTTTCCACCTCCTATGTGCCACTGTGGCATCCCCTTTGACGATAAAAGGAGGCCCGCAGCGTACTGAGAGAGGATTCAGATTTGTTGGAACCTGGACGCCTGTAGCTAGTCCAAGAACAGTAGATAAACAGAAACTAGCAGGAGTAGGGTATTACGCATCACTCGCGGCCCGAACCTGGATAATCTCCCCCCCCCCGCATTGATCTCTCAATCCCGCTCTTTCCACAGCCCCGCGCCCGCCAACCATAGCAAAAAGGGATTCCTCGTGATCCCGTAGGTGTCATTTCCCCCAACATCTCTGGCGCGCCAGGTAGGGGGCGCAAGACGTGGAAATCAGGTAGGGGGGCCAAAGGGAGAAGGCGACGTCGATCGGCCGCCCTCTAGTGCCGTCCACAGCTTCGACAGCCATCCGCGTGGCCCCGAAAAGCTAAGTCATCTAAAATTTTGGCTAATTTAATTTGTATGACTCTGTCCTCCTTGAAAGATCTCTTTACTTGTATGGGAAACATGCACGTAATGGGACCCTTCCGCTATTGGCAACACCCTTGTCTCTGTCTCGATTCCGCTCGACAGTTTATGCGGCCGCGCTGAGAACGGCAAGGTGGCCTACCCGCTACTAGCCACGCTCTTGTCCTGTTTTGAGTCCGCTCGACAGTTGAAGCGACCGCGCTGGGAGCGGCAAGGTGGTTTGCCCGGCGGCAAGCGCCCTCCCGGCAGGGTGCTAAGGATCCATCCTCAAAGCACCACGGCATGGGTTTATGCGTCGGCAGCCTTATCTCACCAAGCGTTGGGTGCAAACATACAAAGGAAGATCTAACGGGAAGATAGCATGCATGATATTGAAGTACCGCAGAGTTATATTACATCAAATAATCGCTGCGATTCTAACTTAACATAAAACTGTCTTGGTCTTGAACTCACAGCGGCAACGAGAAACGGGGTGCCTAGTCCTGGCACTGGCCCTCCACCTTCTCAACTCCATCGACGCAGTTGATGATGGGCTTGATACGCTCCTTGAGCACCGCGAGGTCTGCTTCCTCCGGCAAGCTCTCCAATGCATTGGCAAAGTTGACGGAGGGGTTCCAGAACCCACCTTGGTGAGTACCTTGGTCAGGGCGCCCCGGCAGAGCCTTCGGGACTCGTTCGCCAGATAAGTTGCCCGGTTGGAGCGGAGCTGCTCCAGGGCTCCAAGAACGCCCTCAAAGAATAGGGTCAGTCTGGCGTTGGGACTCACGTTCGGCTTCGGGAGGTACCTCACATTCGGCATCCCCATGGCAGCCAGATTCGTGGTGATCTTGTCGGCGACGTCAACGAGGCGACTAACCCAACAATTTATGCTCTCCGCGTACTCCTTGTGCTCGGCAGCATCATCCCTTCGCAGTTGCCTCTCCTCCTCCAGGCCCTTGGTCAGGGTCTCTTCCCGGGCCCTCACCTCCAAAAGCGTCCCCTCAAGGCCCTCCAGCTTCAGCTTCAGGTCATTGATGGCGTCTTTGGCCTTGGAGAGCAGCTCGGCCTTGCCAAGGACTGTGGCCTGCGCCTCTGCCAGAGCACCGTTTCCACATCCTTCTCCTCCGTCAGCTTCAGGACCCGTTCCTTCAGCCCATCCCGCTCAATCTCTAGCTCCGCCACTTTGCCGGCATGGACCAGAGCTTGAGCATTGAGTGCCTCCTTGTGCCTCTGCTCCAGCTCATGGGTCCGCTGCGCGACAAGCTTCTCGACCTCCTCATCCTTGCTGCAGAGTGTGGCGGCTAGCACCTCCTCACGAGCGGCAAGGTCCTCCTCCTAGGGGTTCAACTCGGCCTGGTGCTAGTGCCGGGCAGCCTCGTCCTTGGTGGCCTGTTCCCTCGCCGCCTCCCAGGCTTTCTCGACGTGAGCCTGCTTCAGGATGAGCTCCCGTTTGTGCTCAGCCAACAGATCCTGAGCGACCTTTGATACGTCTCCAACGTATCTATAATTTTTTATTTTTCCATGCTATATTATATACTGTTTTGGACATTATTGGGCTTTATTATACACTTTTATATTATTTTTGGGACTAACCTATTAACCCGAGGCCCAGCCCAGAATTGCTATTTTTTGCCTATTTCAGAGTTTCGCAGAAAAAGAATATCAAACGGAGTCCAAACGGAATGAAACTTCGGGAACGTGATTTTCAGAACAAACGTGATCCAGAGGACTTGGACCCTACGTCAAGACATCAACCAGGAAGGCATGAGGTAGGGGGGCGCGCCTACCCCCCCAAACGCGCCCTCCACCCTCGTGGGGCCCACATTGCTCCACTGACGTACTTCTTCCTCCTATATATACCTACGTACCCCCAAACTACCAGATACGGAGCCAAAACCCTAATTCCACCACTGTAACTTTCTGTATCCACGAGATCCCATCTTGGGGCCTTCTCCGGAGCTCCGCCTGAGGGGGTATCGATCACAAAGGGCTTCTACATCAACACCATAGACTCTCCGATGAAGTGTGAGTAGTTTACTTCAGACCTTTGGGTCCATAGTTATTAGCTACATGGCTTCTGCTCTCTTTTTGGATCTCAATACAAAGTTCTCCCCCTCTCTTGTGGAGATCTATTCGATGTAATCTTCTTTTGCGGTGTGTTTGTTGAGACCGATGAATTGTGGGTTTATGATCAAGTTTATCTATGAACAATATTTGAATCTTCTCTGAATTCTTTTATGTATGATTTGTTATCTTTGCAAGTCTCTTCGAATTATCAGTTTGTTTTGGCCTACTAGATTGATATTTCTCGCAATGGGAGAAGTGCTTAGCTTTGGGTTCAATCTTGCGGTGTCCTTTCCCAGTGATAGTAGGGGCAGCAAGGCACGTATTGTATTGTTGCCATCGAGGATAACAAGATGGGGTTTATATCATATTGCATGAGTTTATCCCTCTAAATCATGTCATGTTGCTTAAAGCATTACTTTGTTCTCTTGAACTTAATACTCTAGATGCATGCTGGATAGCGGTCGATGTGTGGAGTAATAGTAGTAGATGCAGGAAGGAGTCGGTCTACTTGTCTTGGACATGATGCCTATATACATGATCATACCTAGATATTCTCATAACTATGCTCAATTCTATCAATTACTCAACTGTAATTTGTTCACCCACCGTAATACTTATGCTCTCGAGAGAAGCCACTAGTGAAACCTATGGCCCCCGGGTCTATTTTCCATCATATTAATCTTCCAATACTTAGTTATTTCCTTTGCCATTTATTTTACTTGCATCTTTATTTATCTTTATCATAAAAATACCAAAAATATTATCTTATCATATCTATCAGATCTCACTTTCATAAGTGACTGTGAAGGGATTGACAACCCCTTTATCGCATTGGTTGCGAGGAGTTTATTTGTTTGTGTAGGTGCGAGGGACTCGCGCATGGCCTCCTACTGGATTGATACCTTGGTTCTCAAAAACTGAGGGAAATACTTACGCTGCATCACCCTTTCCTCTTCAAGGGAAAACCAACGCAGTGCTCAAGAGGTAGCAAGAAGGATTCCTGGCGCCGTTGCCGGGGAGTCTACGCAAAAGTCAACATACCAAGTACCCATCACAAACTCTTATCTCCTGCATTACATTATTTTCCATTTGCCTCTCATTTTCCTCTCCCCCACTTCACCCTTGCCGTTTTATTCGCCCTTCTTCTGTTCGTCTTTCCATTTGCTTTGGTGTCTTACTTGGCTCGTTTGCTCGTTTGTCTAGAATAGTTGTCTATTTATTGCTAAATAGAGAATCTAAGATCTATGAATCCTCATCCACTTGCTAATCTTTTTAAGAGATCTAATTATGATGAACCAATTGCTAGTGAGTTTTGTGCACTAGATTATCTTTATGAAGTTTTGCTTGAAATTCGTGAATCTGAAAATTGTGATGAAGTACTTTATGGAGTGATTCACGATGGATATTTGAATAGAAATCATGATTGCAATGATGATATTATAAATTCTATTAATGTCAATTGTGCTTATAATATGCAAAACCGTAAGCTTGGGGATGCTAGTTTTGCTATGTCCTCTACTTGTTGCAATGATCATGATTGGGGTGATCTTCTTTTGATCTTGAAAATTTATTTACTCCCCATAATGAATATGAGATTGATAGTAGTGTTTGCAATAATACTGAAAGTGGGTTTGGAAGAGTGTCAACTTTAGATCCCACATATTTGGATAATGTTCAATCTTATGAAGTTTTTGATAAAAGTGGGTTTGAAGAGGTCATGACTTTAGTTAATGTTAATCCCACTATTTTGGAAGAGTGTCAACATTGCATGCATGTGGACCGTGTTGAAAATATTTTATGTGATAGCTATTTTGTTGAATTTGCTTATGATCCCACATGTAATTATTATGAGAGAGGAAAATATGGTGGTAGAAATTTTCATGTTACTAAATTACCTCTCATTATGTTGAGATTGCTATTGTTTCTTTCCACTTCCTTGCATATGCTAGTTTTTGCTTGCCTTGATAATTTGTTTACCTATAAGATGCCTATGAATAGGAAGTATGTTAGACTTAGATGTGTTTGTCACGTGTTTTATGATGCTCTCTTTGTGCTTCAATTCTTGTCTTTCATGTGAGCATCGTTGAAATCTTATGCCTAGCTATAAGGCTTTAAAGAAAAGCGCTTGTTGGGAGACAACCCAATATTTTTCCTTGCTGTTATTCAATAAATAATTTATCTAGCCTCTGTTTTGGTTGTGTTTTTTGTGTTCAATTAGTGTTTGTGGCAAGTAGAACCGTTGGGAAGACTTGCGGAAAGTGTTTTTAATCTTGCTGTAAAAAAACAGAAACTTTAGCGCTCACGAGAATTGCTGTCATTTTTATTTGGAAAATGCTATTTAGTTAATTCTTTTTGCATATGATTAATAGGTAAATTACTCACGTCCAGTAATTTATTTTAGAATTTTTGGGGTTCCAGATCTTGCGTTAGCTACAGATTACTACAGACTGTTCTGTTTTTGACAGATTCTGTTTTTCGTGTGTTGTTTGCTTATTTTGATGAATCTATGGTTAGTAAAATAGTTTATAAACCATAGAGAAGTTGGAATACAGTAGGTTTAACACCAATATAAATAAATAATGAGTTCATTACATTACCTTGAAGTGGTGTTTTGTTTTCTTTCGCTAACGGAGCTCATGAGATTTTCTACTTTAAGTTTTGTGTTGTGAAGTTTTAAAGTTTTTGGTAAAGATTTGATGGATTATGGAACAAGGAGTGGCAAGAGCCTAAGCTTGGGGATTCCCATGGCACCCCCAATATAATCTAAGGACACCTAAAAGCCAAAGCTTGGGGATGCTCCGGAAGGCATCCCCTCTTTCGTCCACTTCCATCGGTAACTTTACTTGGAGCTATATTTTTATTTACCACATGATATGTGTTTTGCTTGGAGCGTCTTGTATTATTTGATTCTTTATTTGTTATTTTTCCACAATCATCCTTGCTGCACACACCTTTTGAGAGAGACACACATGATTCAGAAATTGTTAGAATACTCTATGTGCTTCACTTATATCTTTTGAGTTATATAGTTTTTGCTCTAGTGCTTCACTTAAATCTTTTAGAGCACGTTGGTGGATTTGTTTTATAGAAACCATTGTTCTCTCATGCTTCAATTAGATTATCTTGAGAGTCCTAAAAAACAGCGTGGTAAATTGCTTTAATTATGTTAGGAATTCAAGATTAATAATAAACTTTTCTTATGAGTGTGTTGAATACTATGAAAAGTTTGATACTTGATAATTGTTTTGAGATATGGAGATGGTGATATTAGAGTCATTCTAGTTGATTAGTTGTGAATTTGAGAAATACTTGTGTTAAAGTTTGTGATTCCCGTAGCATGCACGTATGGTGAACCGTTATGTGATGAAGTCGGAGTATGATTTATTTATTGATTGTCTTCCTTATTAGTGGCGGTCAGGGACGAGCGATGGTATTTTCCTACCAATCTATCCCCATAGGAGCATGCGTGTAATATTTTGCTTTGATAACTTGTAGATTTTTGCAATAAGTATATGAGTTCTTTATGACTAATGTTGAGTCCATGGATCATACGCACTCTCACCCTTCCACCATTGCTAGCCTCTCTAATACCGCGCACCTTTCGCCAGTATCATACACCCACCATATACCTTCCTCAAAACAACCACCATACCTACCTATCATGGCATTTCCATAGCCATTCCGAGATATATTGCCATGCAACTTGCCACCGTTCCGTTTACTGCGACACGCTCCATCATTGTCATATTGCTTTACGTGATCATGTAGTTGACATTGTATTCGTGGCAGAGCCACCATTCATAATTCTTTCATACATGTCACTCTTGATTCATTGCATATCCTGGTACACCGCCAGAGGCATTCACATAGAGTCATATTTTGTTCTAAGTATTGAGCTGTAATTGTTGAGTTGTAAGTAAATAAAAAAGTGTGATGATCATCATTTTTAGAGCATTGTCCCAAGTCAGGAAAGGATGATGGAGACTATGATTCCCCCACAGGTCGGGATGAGACTCCAGACTAAAAAAAGAGGCCATAAAAAAAGAGAAAAGGCCCAAATAAAAAAATGAGAGAAAAAGAGAGAAGGGACAATGATACTATCCTTTTACCACACTTGTGCTTCAAAGTAGCACCAAGATCTTCATAGAGAGTCTCCTATGTTATCACTTTCATATACTAGTGGGAATTTTTCATTATAGAACTTGGCTTGTATATTCCAATGATGGGCTTCCTTAAAATGCCCTAGGTCTTTGTGAGCAAGCGAGTTGGATGCACACCCACTTAGTTCTTTCTGAGCTTTCATATACTTATAGCTCTAGTGCATCCGTTGCATGGCAATCCCTTCTCACTCACATTGATATCTATTAGTGGGCATCTCCATAGCCCATTGATACGCCCAGTTGATGTGAGACCGTCTTCCCCGTTTTTTGTCTTCTCCACAACTACCATTCTATTCCACCTATAGTGCTATGTCCATGGCTCACACTCATGTATTGCGTGAATATTGAAAAAGTTTGAGAACACCAAAAGTATGAAACAATTGCTTGGCTTGTCATCGGGGTGGTGCATGATTTAAATACTTTGTGTGGTGAAGATGGAGCATAGCTAGACTATATGATTTTGTAGGGATAACTTTCTTTGGCCATGTTATTTTGAAGAGATATAATTGCTTAAGTTAGTATGCTTGAAGTATTATTATTTCTATGTCAATATTGAACTTTTGTCTTGAATCTTTCGGATCTGAATATTCATACCACAATTAAGAAGAATTACATTGAAATTATGCCAAGTAGCATTCCACGTCAAAAATTCTGTTTTCATCATTTACCTACTCGAGGACGAGCATGAATTAAGCTTGGGGATGCTTGATACGTCTCCAATGTATCTATAATTTTTTATTGTTCCATGCTATGTTATATCCTGTTTTGGACATTATTGCGCTTTATTATACACTTTTATATTATTTCTGGGACTAACCTATTAACCGGAAGCCCAGCCCAGAATTGCTGTTTTTTTGCCTATTTCAGAGTTTCACAGTAAAAGCACATCAAACGGAGTCCAAACGGAATGAAACCTTCGGGAACGTGATTTTCGGAACAAACGTGATCCAGAGGACTTGGACCCTACGTCAAGACATCAACCAGGAAGACACGAGGTAGAGGGGCGCGCCTACCCCCCAGGCGCGCCCTCCACCCTCGTGGGGCCCACGTTGCTGCAACGACATACTTCTTCCTCCTATATATACCTACGTACCCCCAAACTACCAGATACAGAGCCAAAACCCTAATTCCACCGCCGTAACTTTCTGTATCCATGAGATCCCATCTTTGGGCCTTTTTCGGAGCTCCACTGGAGGGGGTATCGATCATGGGGGGCTTCTACATCAACACCATAGCCTCTCCGATGAAGTGTGAGTAGTTTACTTCAGACCTTCGGGTTCATAGTTATTAGCTAGATGGCTTCTTCTCTCTTTTTGGATCTCAATAAAAAGTTCTCCCCTCTCTTGTGGAGATCTATTCGATGTAATCTTCTTTTGCGATGTGTTTGTTGAGACCGATGAATTGTGGGTTTATGATCAAGTTTATCTATGAACAATATTTGAATCTTCTCTGAATTCTTTTATGTACGATTGGTTATCTTTGCAAGTCTCTTCGAATTATCAGTTTGGTTTGGCCTACTAGATTGATCTTTGCAATGGGAGAAGTGCTTAGCCTGAACCTGCTTAATCAGGATACAGTGCGCAAAATGGGTATAGATCCCTCGAGGATTAAACCCACCAAAACCACCTTTAAGGGCGTTATCCCAGGTGTAGAGGCCCATTGCACGGGCTCAATCACACTGGAGGAGCTCCAGACAACTTCCGAAGCGAGGAGTTAATCTTCGATATCGTCCCGTTCTGTAGTGGCTATCACGCACTGCTTGAGCGAACCACATTTGCAAAATTAAATGCGGTACCACATTACGCATACCTCAATCTCAAGATGCCAGGACCTAGGGGGTTCATAACAGTCAATGGAAACACAGAACGCTCGCTCTGCATGGAAGCACAAAGCAGTCTTTTTAGGCAAACCGCCAATTCGGCGATACAGCCCCCGGGCACCGTCAAGCGAGTCCAGAGTAACCTGCAACACGATCGCCTGGCACGTTCAGAGCTCGCCTAGCAATCCGGCCCCCGTCCCAGTCCCAGTCAAGCGACGAAATCCATGCCGCGCGTACATAATTACGCACTGAAAATACCATGGGCATAGGTGGGGGCACGATTAGGGCACGTCCCGCAATGCGGCTTAACCACCCTAGGGGCTGCATACCTTTATCATTTTTTCTTTTTCAGGACCTTACTCTCTGGAAGCCCTTTCCGACAGTATGATGGCCGGACACATTACGGGAAGGAACAACCAAGGAGGCAAGAAGCTAAGACGTACAAGGGAACCCCCAGGTGGTCTCTAATAACAATCGATATACCCGCTTTTTACTTCCCATACGCAGCTTGCCCTTGGATTGGACATGTCAAATAGTCCTATTTTTTGCTTATTGCACTACTTGTATCAGTACGCTTCGACGTATTATTTAAATAACAATGCATAACATTAGTCTATTATTGCATTATCCATCTTTTTCTTATATGTTCATTTCGACAACTTGCACCCGTACATTCTGGTACGGTCAGTACGCCAGGGGCTTTTCGTTTACCTCATAATACGGTGTGAGAAGTCCGAACACTTTCGACAGTGCGGCACCCCGAACTTATAGCATTATATGCATCAACTCTGAATCATGTCTTGGGTCAATAGTTGGGTTTGCCCGGCCCTCATGTTTTGGTACCTTACGTTCCGCTATATCGGCTAAGGTAGCACTAGGAGAACTACTGCGATTGTGTCCCGGTTCTTCCGGACGAGCACCTCAGTAGAGAAAGCCAAAAACTGACTGTCATGATAAGGCGAGAGTTGGTCGCTGTTCGAGAGGTCTCAAGTCCTTAAAGACTTTTTCCGCTTCAGGCGAGGAGTCGGCCTTGCCCGACTTAGGCGTATATAGCGCCCCAAATTCAGCCTTCCGAATACTAGGGGCTTCGCCAAAATTGAAAATTGTAGACTTCTATGGCTAAGTGAGAGTGATAAAGCCTTATAGTCTGATTGCCTAGTTCGTTGTGCTGACCACCTCCCTCGAAGGACCCAAAATTGGGATAAAGAGTGTTCAGGTTTATCCCGAACACCCCAGTACTAGTTATATGGGGGCAGAAGCCGACGACTGGCCAACTCTCAGATTTTATAAACGGCCGCACAGAAGGTAATATTTTAAATTCAAAAGGCATTGCATAGCGCAAATAAACTCGTTTCACATTACAGGATCACATGAGCATGTTTATTCAAAAATTACAACTCTGGCACATTCCTCTGCCACATGGCGGGAACCCTTCAGGACACTGTCATAATACATTTCAGGGCAGCGATTCTCCTTGCCCTCCGGCGGCCCCTCCTTCACCAACTTCACGGCGTCCAGCTTCGCCCAGTGCACCTTCGCTCGGGCAAAAGCCCTGCGCGCACCCTTGATGCAGACGGACCGCTTTATGACTTCAAGCCGCGGGCAGGCATCCACAAGCCACCTCACCAGACTGAAGTAGCTGCCAGGCAGGGGATCGCCAGGCCACATCCGGACTATAAGACCCTTCATGGCCTATTCGGCCGCCTTGTGAAGCTCGACCAGTTGCTTCAGCTGGTCGCTCAAGGGCATTCGGTGTTCGGTCCCAATATACTGAGACCAGAACAACTTTTCTGTCGAGCTCCCCTCCTCAGCTTGGTAAAACTCCGCGGCATCCAGTACACTGCGGGGAAGATCTGCGAACGCTCCTCGAGAGCTCCGAACTCGGGTAAGTAAAAGAAAAGTTTCCTTCACATGCTTGCTTTGCATATTGAATGCCTTACCCGCTGCTATCTTCTTCACCGCATCAATCTCCTGCAGGGCCTTGTGGGCTTCAGCCTTGGCGCTTCCGAGCGCCTTCGCAAGCTCGGACTCTCGCGTCTTAGAGTCAAGCTCCAAGGACTCGTGTTTTTTGGTGAGAGCCTCGAGCTCTTGCTGCACCTCGCCTACCCGGGCTTCTTGCTTTTCCCGCTCAATGCACTCCCTGGCCGCTTTGTCTTCGGCCTCGGACAGCGCCTTCTTCAGGGTCGCCACCTCGGTCGTGGCCCCTAGCAAATTCATGATCCTATTACTCTACAACTGAAATTTCTTTTTAATATATAGACAAGGTATTGCTTACCTTTGCTCTCGTCGAGCTGCCTCTTGGTAAGGCCGAGCTCGTCCTCGGACCGTTCAAGGTCCTGCTATAGTGCAGCGACCTCCGCAGTACATGCGGCAACGACCAGCAGTGAAGCCTGCATATGCACATAGACATATTCTGATTAGACTCCTGAGTAATTATTTGATCCTCTATTCGGACTTTCTTCGCGAACGTCAAACAGAGCATCAGGGGCTACTGTCTATGCGGTAATATTTTCCTATATTTTGATTGCTTACCTGAAAGCCTGTTAGGAGGCTGGCACAAGCTTCGGTTAGTCCGTTTTTGGTGGATTGAACCTTCTCGATCACCGCACTCATGATAGTGCGGTGCTCTTCATCGATGGAAGCGCCGTGAAGCGCTTCCAGCAAGTTGTCCGGTGCCTCTGGATGGACAGAGGCCACCGGCACGGGCAGCTTGCCCTCCTTAACGGGGGGTCACCCGCCGGAGTACAGAACCACCGAAGGTTCCAACACAGTGTTCGGCTGGGGGCCTAACTTGGAGCCCGTGTCCGGAAGGTCGCGTCGAGGCTCCCCCAGGACTACCTCCCCTCGGCTCAGTGCCTTTCGAGACAACACCTCGGTGTTTTCCGTAGGGAAAGGTGTGGAGGCGGTCGGAAGTGAATCGTTATTCATATCCGACGAGTCCAAAGAACCGTCCGACGAAGATACGTCGAGACGAGCTCGGGACGGACTGCATAATCATATTCGGCATGAGGAGAAGCAGTGCAATAAAACATACCATGAATTACTATGGTATCCGGATACTTATGACTAAGCCAGGGGCTTGTCCCTGGGTAACCACTCGTCGCTGCTGTAGGCGGCCGTCGTGGAGCAGTCCGAAAGGAGGGTCCTTCCCTTCTTGGACCCTTCGGCCTCCCCGGTTGGGGCGACCTTCCTTTTCTCATCTCCCCCGGCTGGGGGGGGAGAACTTTTCTCTTCCCCCT
This sequence comes from Triticum urartu, assembly GCF_003073215.2. Lineage (NCBI taxonomy): Eukaryota > Viridiplantae > Streptophyta > Magnoliopsida > Poales > Poaceae > Triticum > Triticum urartu. Next base: position 346,188,611 of record NC_053027.1, on the reverse strand, counting down.
CCTCGTTTTCGTGGGAGGAGTGCGCTTCGGAGTCATCGGACGATGAGTCCGATATAACCTTGCACCGGAGACCCTTTCGGGTCCCCGTGGCCTTCTTCTTGGCCTTATTCACCGGCACCTCGTAAGGCGCCAGAGCCAACATCTCCCTTAGGAGAGCATCTGCAGGATCTTCAGGAAGGGGGCGGGGCAATCGATCTGCTCCGCTGTCTTTACCCAGTCCTGTTAATGGCATGGAAGCTTAGATCCCGCACACGATTAAACTGGAGCAAATAAATATCCTATGAGATATAAAATCTTACCGGATTGGCATGGCGCTTTGCGCTAAGTCCGCAGTCCTCAGTAAGGGGAGGAGGTACCTCAACACCCTTGAACAACACCTTCCAGACATCCTTGTGCGTCGTGTCGAAGAACTCTCACAGCGTCTGGTGCTTGGCCGGGTCGAACTCCCACAAATTGAACACCCATCGTTGACACGGGAGGATCCGGCGATAGAGCATGACCTGGACCACATTGACGAGCTTGATTTTCTTGCTCATCATGTTCTCGATGCAGGTTTGGAGTCCGGCCAGCTCTATCGGAGAACCCTAGGACAGGCCCTTCTCTTTCCAGGAAGTGAGCCGCATGGGGATTCTGGATCGAAATTTGGGGGCTGCCACCCAGTTGGTGTCACGCGGCTCGGTGATGTAGAACCACCCCGATTGCCACCCCTTTATGGTCTCCACATAGGAGCCTTCGAGCCAGGTGACGTTAGGCATTTTTCCCACCATGGCGCCTCCGCACTTTGCTTGCTGGCCGACCACCACCTTCGGTTTAACATTGAAGGTCTTCAGCCATAGGCCGATGCGGGGTCTGATGCGGAGGAAGGCCTCGCACACGACGATAAACACCAAGATGTTGAGGATGAAATTGGGGGCCAGATCATGAAAATCCAGCCCGTAGTAGAACATGAGCCCGCGGACAAAGGGGTGAAGGGGAAATCCAAGTCCGCGGACAAAGTGGGTAAGGAAAACTACCCTCTCATGGGGTTTGGGCGTAGGGATGATCTGCCCCGCATCTGGTAGCCGGTGCGCGATGTCCGCGGCCAGATATCCGGCTTCCCGTAGCTTTGTGATGTTCTCCTCCGTGACGGAGGAGACCATCCACTTGCCTCCCGCTCCGGACATGTTGGGAGTGGTTTGAGGAGAAAGACGTGAACTTGGGCGCTGGAGCTTGAGTGTGCGAGAATGGATAAGCAAGGAGGAAGAAGGCATGGGTAAAAAGGGTGAATCTTTGTCCCTTTATAAGGGCGGAAGAGGCGATGCGCCTCCCCACTTACCTGGTAAAATCGCTTATTCCCCGAACACCGTAATTGATGGCACGTTGGGTTACCCATAACCGCATTGGTGAGAATCCCGTGATAAGGGGACACGATCTCTGCTTCGACAAGACGTGTCAAGAAAACCGCCTCGCGATATGTGTAGTGCTGGTTGAGAAAAACGGTTCGAATAATGACCGGGTCATGGCATGATGTCATGTTGCAAAATGTGTCAGCAGATTAGATTTGTGGAAATATTATTCTCTCTACGGTGGTATGTGGAACTTGTATTGCAGAGCCGAACACTATCCTTGTGTTCAATATCTTCTATGGAGTATTCGGAGGAAGAACCCGCCTTTCAATGCCGAAGACAAATCTGCGCGCCGGACTCATCGTCATTGAAGCCTGGTTCAGGGGCTACTGAGGGAGTCCTGGATTAGGGGGTCTACGGACAGCCGGACTATACCCTTTGGCCGGACTATTGGACTATGAAGATACAAGATTGAAGAGTTCGTCCCGTGTCCGGATGGGACTCTCCTTGGCATGGAAGGCAAGCTTGGCAGTATGGATATGTAGATCTCCTCCCTTTTAACCAACTCTGTGTAACCCTAGCCCCCTCCAGTGTCTATATAAACCGGAGGGTTTAGTCCGTAGGACAACAACAATCATACCATAGGCTAGCTTCTAGGGTTTAGCCTCTACGATCTCATGTATCATCAAGATCAATCAAGCAGGACATAGGGTATTACCTCCATCGAGAGGGCCCGAACCTGGGTAAACATCGTGTCCCCTGCCTCCTGTTACCATCCGCCTTAGACGCATAGTTCGGGACTCCCTACCCAAAATTCATGAGCTAGGAATATAGTGGTGACGCGCTTAACAAAAGAATGCTCAATATTAGAAACTCTAGAAAAATCCTTTGTATGGATAGATGCATGTGAACAAATTGTCTTTCAAGTTCGACAACAAGCAAAGATATAGCATCTGCAAGACTACTAGTCTTATGGAGGATAGATCCACCCATGGTGGGGAGTGCACCAGCACAAGTAAAGAAATCTTGAATAACCCCCTTTCCAATAATGTTTCCGCTACCTATGCGGAATTTCTAGCGTGCAAGATGGTAGTTTCTTCATGTGGAACAGAATTAGCAAAAGCATCAAAGTTTCCCCATCCTTACTACTATCCTTTTTAGCTATAACCTCGCTAGTTTTTCTCCTAAAAAAAAGATAACCTCCCCAGTTTCAGACATGGTGACAACTGGCAAACGAGCAAACAAACAAGCAAAGAAGACGAACGGAAAAGGGGCCAAGAAAAGGCGAATCTTTTCGAAAATCGTTTTAGAAGTGGGGGAGAGGAAAATGAGAGGCAAAAGACAAATAATGTAATACAATAGATGAGAGTTTATGATGGGTACTTGGTATGTCTTGAGTTGGCGTAGATCTCCCCGGCAATGGCGCCAGAAATTCTTCCTGCTACCTCTTAAGCTTGTGTTGGTTTTTCCCTTGTAGAGGAAAGGGTGATACAACAAAGTAGAGTAAGTATTTCCCTCAGCTTTTGAGAACCAAGGTATCAATCCACTAGGAGACAATGCAACAAGCCACGGAATAACTGCACAAACAAACACCAACTTGCATCCAATGCGACAAAGGGGTTGTCAATCCCTTCACGGTTATTTGCAAAGTGATATCTAATATAGATGGATATACAGTCAAGTAATATTTTTGGTATTTTTGGTTTATGGAACGGAAAGTAAAAGATTGCAAAGAAAGTAAATAGGAAACTAAAATTGTAGATCAGAAACTTATATGATGGAAAATACACCGGGGGCCATAGGTTTCACAAGAGGCTTCTCTCAAGATAGAAAATATTATGGTGGGTGAACAAATTACTGCCGAGCAATAGATATAAAAGCGCACAATTATGAAAATATATAAGGCAATGATCATGAATATAGGCATCACGTTCGTATCAAGTAGACCGAAATGATTCTGCATCTACTACTATTACTCCACATATTGACTGACTCTTGTCTACATCTAGAGTATTAAGTTCATAAGAACAAAATAATGCATTAATTAAGATGACATGATGTAGCGGGATAAACACAAGCAATATGATGAAGACCCCATCTTGTTATCCTCGGTGGCAACAAGACAATACGTGTCGGTTCCCCTTCTATCACTAGGATCGAGAACCGCAAGATTGAACCCAAAGCTAAGAACTTCTCCCATTGCAAGAAAAACCAATCTAGTTGGCCAAACCAAATCGATAGTTCGAAGAGACTTGCAAAGATATGAAGTCATGCATATAAGAATTCAGAGGAGATTCAAACAATATTCATACATAAGCTGATCATAAATCCACAATTCATCAGATCTCGTCAAACAGACCGCAAAAAAGTATTACATCGAATAGATCTCCAAGAACATTGAGGAGATCATTGTATTGAGAATGAAAGAGAGAAAAGAAGCCATCTAGGTACTAGCTATGGACCCGCATGTCTGTGGTAAACTACTCATGCTTCATTGAAGAGGCAATGGTGTTGATGTAGAAGCCCTTCGTGATCGAATCCCCCTCCAGCAGGTTGCCGGAAAAGGCCCCTAGATGGGATCTCATCGGTACAGAAGGTTGCAGCGGTGGAAAAGTGGTTTCGTGGCTCTCCTGGTAGGTTTTGGTATATTTGAGAATATAAGGCAGAAGAAATAGGTCGGTGGAGTCACGAGGGGCCCACAAGAGTGGGGGGGCGCCCTATCCCCCTGGGCGCGCCCTCCGACCTTGAGGCCACCTCATGGCTTTCCTGACGTACACTCCAAGCCGTCTGGATGTCTTCTAGTCCAAGAAAAATCATTGGGAAAGTTTCATTCCGTATGGACCAGTAGGTCCGTGGTAAACTACTCACGCTTCATTGGAGAGGCAATGGTGTTGATGTATAAGCCCTCCGTGATCAAATCCCCCCCCCCAGTGGGATGCCGGAAAAGGCCCCTAGATGGGACCTCACGGGTACAGAAGGTTGCAGTGGTGGAAAAGTGGTTTCGTGGCTCCCCTAGTAGGTTTTGGGATATTTCAGAATATTTAGGTGGAAGAAATAGGTCGGTGGAGTCACGAGGAGCCCACAAGGGTGGGGGCGCTACCCCCCTGGGCGTGCCCTCCGACCTTGTGGCCGCCTCGTGTCTTTGCCGACATGCACTCCAAGCCCTCTGGATGTCTTTTGGTCCAGGAAAAATCATCGTGAAAGTTTCATTCTGTTTGGTATTCCTTTTCCGCGAAAATCTAAAACAAGGAAAAAGCAGGAACTATCACTGGGCTCTAGGTTAATAGGTTAGTCCCAATAATCATATAAAATAGCATATTAATGCATATAAAACATCCAAAACAGATAATATAATAGCATGGAACAATAAAACATTATAGATACGTTGGAGATGTATCAGCCTCATGTGATGAGCCTCATGTGATAGTGTTTTCCCTGTTTCCTGTTAATTAACAAGGCAACATTTTCTTTTGTACTACTAGTGAATTTGACATCATTCGGAGCAGACATAAAATATATCACTTCAAACCAATTATCACAGTAACAATTTAAAAAGAAATATATCTCTTGCATCGTCCACAACGAATAGCTAGTGGACTGGTTAGCGCCGGATGCTCATAACACGATGACCTATGTTTGAACTACGTCTTAAACTTTAGGTTTTTATATTTTTCAATATATACTTCTTTCACTATGAAAGAAGTGCTCCCTGGGTGATTTTGGTAATTAATGTCAACATATCTCTTGTTGGACTAATATTTTCATCTAGTATATTTCAGAAAGTTCAACAAAGGCATGGCATGGACAAGAGGATGTGGAACCCCTTCAAGATGCTGAGGACAAAGATTGGTAAAAGCTCAAGACTCTTCATTTCTACTTTAGTGATCCAAGATCACATTGAGTCCATAGGAAAAGCCAATACTATAAAAAGGGGATGAGGTGTTGCTTAATGATCTACTTGCTCAAAGTGCTTAGTGATATGCTCCAAATCCCTCAACCACTTTCTCAATTCCAAATATGTCCAAAACCTAAAGTCAAACTCGGACCCACAGATTTGATCTATTCGGCACCACCGAGTTCACTTCACATAGACACTTCTAGAAACCCTAATCAGTTCGGTCTCACCAATGGGATCTCGATCTCACCGACATGGCCTTGCAAACTCTCTGTTTCCTATTGCAATTATTTTAGTTTCACCAAAATATGCAATTGGTCATACCGAATTTTCCTGACCAACTCTCTGTTTGCTTATTGCTGAAATCGGTCACACCGAGTTTATGTAATTGGTCAAACCGAGAAAAGGTTTTGGCCTAACCCTAGCACATCGGTCCCACTGAGTTGATCATGTCTATCCCACCAAAAATTCTAACATTCATATTTTGAACTAAATCGGTCTCACCGAGTTCACTTATTCGGTCTGACCGAGTTGGCTCAATTGTGTGTAATGGTTAGATTTTGTGTGGAGTCTATATATACGCCTCCACCCCTTCTCTACTCAAGAGAGAGCCATTAGAACATGCCTACACTTACACTACTCATTTTCTGAGAGAGAACCACCTACTCATGTGTTGAGACCAAAACATTCCAATCCAACCACAAGAATCTTCATCTCTAGCCTTCCCCAAGTTGCTTTCCACTCAAATCATCTTTCCACCATCGCCAAATTTGTGAGAGAGACTTGAGTGTTGGGAAGACTATCATTTGAAGCACAAGAGCAAGGAGTTAAGCATCAACAAACCATCTATTACCTTCTGGAGAGTGGTGTAGCCTGGATTGGTTAGGTGTCACTTGGGAGCCTCCATCAAGATGGTGGAGTTGAACCAAGGAGTTTGTAAGGGCAAGGAGATCGCATACTTCATGAAGATCTACCCAAGTGAGGCAAGTCCTTCGTGGGCGATGGCCATGGTGGGATAGACAAGGTTGCTTCTTCGTGGACACTTCGTGGGTGCAGCCCTCTGTGGACTCGCGCAATTGTTACCCTTCGTAGGTTGAAGTCTCCACCAACGTGGATGTACGATAGCACCACCTATCGGGACCATGCCAAAAATCTCCATGTCTCCAATTGCGTTTGCACACTCCAATCCCATCCCTTTACTTTCTTGCTACTTGCATGATTTAATTTCCACTGCCCATATACTCTTGCCATGCTTGCTTGAAATGTATTGTGAATGCTTAAATTTGTGCTAGAACTCCACCTCAACTTGAAGAACTTAAAAACTACTACTTTTTCTTGTTGAGGGTCTAATCAATCCCCTCTAGACACCTCTTCTCAATCCTTTCAATTGGTATCAGAGCATTGGTCTCCATTGCTTTGGTTTAATCACCATTGGAGGAACATGGATGAGTGCCTATGCTTGATGGAGAGTTTTTAATGCTTGAAAAATGAGATGCTTGAGATTTTTAATGAATATCACTTGAACAAGTACATAACTTGCCCTTGTGCGCCCCTTCTTGATCCATTGCATCCTACCCCTGATGAGTATCTTGACATGATCCGCAATCTTAGAACTATCAATCTTATCATTAGAGGATTGCCTAGAAATTTGATTGTATGCTTTCCTACTCTTGAATGTGCCTACACCATATGGAGATTTATTGACGAACGGTTTCCAAACTATTCCTTAAAAAATCTAGATGTGGTTTTTCAAAAGTCCATAGCTTTTAATAAAATGAAACCTAGTGACCCTAAATTTGATGATTGTCTATTTGATCTTCGTGACCTCATGCATGACAAAGTAATGTTGGAGTCATCAATAACATTATCTTCAAGTCATTAGAATTCATAAAGATGCACATTGCCATGGTCATACATCTAATGAAACACTCTCTCTAGGTGATGATTCATCACAAGACGGTGTTGAACATGGATACTATGATGAGGATGATGATCATAGTGACTTTGAACTTGATGAGTCTATGAGAAACTTCGGTCTTATGGCTAATCTTCGCGGCTATATGGCTGGACAAAAGGAATGGGTTCTTGATAGTGGATGTACCAATCACATGACCGGACACAAGGATATGTTTCGTGAGCTTACTAAAAACGACAGCCCTCGAAAGTATGTCAGTTTTGGTGATAACTCAAAGGGTAAGGTGGTTGGCCTTGGTAAGGTGCCCATCTCACATGACAGCTCCATCCAAAATGTTATGCTCATTGAATCTCTTGGCTATAATTTAATTTCCGTATCTAGAGTAGATGATTTCGATTTCAATGTCTTATTTACTAAAGTAGATTGCCAAGTGTTTCAAAGAGGTAATCATAATATCGTCTTTACCAGTATACGTAGAGGTGATCTATACATTGTTGATTTCACTAAAAAGGCTCAACCTAGAACTTGCTTAATTGCTGAATCATCTAAAGGTTGGTTGTGGCATAGAAGGTTAGGTCACGTGGGCATGCGAAATCTTGATAAGCTTAGTAGAGGTGATCATATCCTTGGAGTTAAAGATGTTATATTCAACACGGATAGACTTTGCAGTGCTTGTCAAGCAGGAAAATAGGTTGGAGTAAGTCATCCCGTGAAAAACATTATGACCACGAGAAGACCGCTCGAGCTACTTCATATGGACCTTTTTGGTCCCAATGCCTACAAGAGTCTCATTGGTAACTCGTTCAGTTTAGTCATTGTCGATGACTTTTCAAGATTTACGTGGCTGTTCTTTCTTGATGATAAATTGCAGGTCCAAAACATCTTCAAGAACTTCGCTAGGAAGGCCCAAAATCAGTTTGAAGTGAAGATCAAGAAGGTTCGCAGCTATAACAGAACGGAGTTCAAGAATGCCAATGTGGACACCTTTCTTGACAAAGAAGGGATTTCACATGAGTTCTCGGCTACGTACACACCTCAGCAAAATGGAGTTGTTGAGAGGTAGAACCGGACTCTTATTGAGATGGCAAGAATGATGCTTGATGAGTACAATACGCCAAGACACTTTTGGGCGGAAGCGGTTGAGATAGCTTGTCATGCAACAAATCGTCTATATCTTCACAAGCTACTCGGCAAGATGGCATACGAGCTTCTCATCGGTAACAAACCCCAAGTGGGATACTTTCGAGTATTCGGCTCAAATTGCTACATTCTTTATAAGCATCGTCGTTCAAAATTTGATCCTAAATCTCATGAAGGTTTCCTACTCGGTTATTGCTCAAACTCTCACACTTATCGTGTCTACAACAATTTCACCCAAAAGGTGGAAGAGGCGGTAGGTCTGAAGTTTGATGAATCTAACGGCTCACAAGTAGAGCAATTGCCAATTGATGTAGGAGACAAATACCCTTCGGAAGCAATCCAAGACTTGTCAACGGAGGTAAAGGAGAGTACCTTGTCCATTCAAGTGGAAGCCTCTACTTTACGACAAGGTGAACCACGAGTTGACTCAGAGGCATCCACAAGTGGGACACGCCAAGATGGAGAAAACGAGGAAGTACACCAAGATGAACCTCATCAACCTCCCTCTCCACCTCCACAAGAGGACAACAACACCAACAATGAAGAAGGCCAAGAGGAAGAACAACATGATGACGATGTTCCACCCTGACCCAAACAAAAGCTCTCATGAGGTAGAGCAAGAGTTTCAAGTGATCATCCCATCGAACAAATCTTTGATGATATTCAAACCGGGAGAATTAATCGCTCTAAAACTCGTTTGGCTAATTTTTGTGAACATTATTCATTCATCTCTAGTATTAGACCTATGAAGGTTGGAGAAGCTCTTGATGATCCGGATTGGGTGAACGCCATGTACGAAGAGCTACACAACTTAGAGAGGAACCTAGTGTGGACATTGGTAGAAAAGCTGGACAACAACCAAAATGTCATTGGAACCAAATGGGTGTTTAGAAATAAGTAAGATGAAGATGGACAAGTTGTATGCAACAAGGCCCGTCTCGTCGCCCAAGGCTACACTCAAGTCGAAGGTATGGACTATGGTGAGACATATGCCCCTGTTGCTAGACTTGAGTCCATATGCATCTTACTTGCTTATGCCAATCACCATGATATCACTCTATATCAAATGGACATTAAAAGTGCTTTTCTAAATTGTGAAATTGAGGAGGAAGTTTATGTTAAACAAGCACCCAGCTTTGTTAATCCTAAGAAACCTAATCATGTTTACAAACTTCACAAAGCTCTTTATGGTCTTAAACAAGCTCCTAGAGCATGGTATAAATGCTTGACCAAGTTTCTTACTTAAAAAGGCCTACACTTTTTACTAAAAGGGTTAATGGAGTATTATTTGTGTGCCAAATTTATGTGGATGATATCATTTTTGGATCTACTAACCCTCATTTTAGTGAAAAGTTTGGAAGGTATATGTCAGAGAAGTTTGAGATGTCCATGATGAGTGAACTCAAGTTCTTTCTTGGTTTGCAAATCAACCAAACTAAGGAGGGCACCTTTGTTTCCCAAACAAAGTATACCAAGGACTTATTCAAGAAGTTCAACATGCAAGAGAGCAAAGGTATGAAAACACCCATGCCTACTAATGGACATCTTGACTTGACAAAGGATGGTAAAGTGGTTGACCAAAATGTTTATAGCTCTATGATTGGTTCATTGTTATATCTATGTGCCTCTCGTCCCGATATTATGCTAAGTGTGTGCATGGTATCAGGCGGCCCCTAAGGAATGTCATCTTAAGGCTGTGAAAGGGATAGTGAGATACTTAATTCATACACCAAACTTTGACATTTGGTATCCTAAGAGGTCTTTTTTGATCTTGTTGGCTACTCCAACTCGGACTATGCCGGTGACAAGGTCTTTTTTGTAATTGTCAATTTCTTGGTAGATCTCTTGTGTCTTGGTCCTCCAAGAAACAAAACATGGTATACAGTGTTGCCGGTTCATGTTGTGCTCAGTTACTTTGGATGACACAAACTCATATGGATTATGGGATATATGTGAAACATGTTCCATTGCTTTGTGACAATGAGAGTGCCATTAAGATCGCTCACAATCCCGTGCAACATTCTAGAACTAAGCATATTGAAGTTCATCATCATTTCATTCATATCATGTTGCCAAAGGAGACATCAATCTTAAGCATGTTCGTACCGATAAGCAATTGGCGGATATAGTCACCAAACCGCTTGATGAGAAAGTATTTTTCCGTTTGAGAGGTGAATTGAACATCATTGATGCCTCAAACTTGGAGTAGAAACTCCATTTGGATGCATGCAAGGTATGAGCCTTTGACTAATCCTTGATAATTCTCTTATGATGATGATCATATGTCTTGGATCTATAATTGTAACCTTTGATGTTATATAACCCTTGTAGGTAGTTGGATGAGCCCAAATTTATAAGATTGCAACTCTCTCACATCTTGAGCAATCTCTACATCACCAAGTCTCTACAATATGGTGGTTAAAGACAAGGAAGCATGAATCCTTTCAACATATCCTTTGACAATTTCAATATATCAAATTTCATTTGGTATCAAGTTTCATGATTGTCATTTTGGATACACCAGTGCTCTTCCTTGCAATACTAACCAATGTAGGTAGATGAACTCAAACTACAAGTGGTGATCCCAACTCTTGATGAACTACATCAACCATGAGCATCCCACACAAGTTCAACTACATGATCAAGATCAGAACCACCCAAGGTATGCTATTCTATCCTAGAGAAGCTTTACCCCAAGACATGGGTCAAAGAAGCTCAACAAGATGTGAATACATCAAAATACTTAAACGAAAAATGGTAACCCCATTTTTAGCTTAAACGATGAGTATGACATACGATCAAGTGTTCTCACTTGACTCCTCAATCAATGTACTCTAACATAGGTGACTTGTCGCCGACCCTATCTAGATGAAGTTCTCTTGTGATTCTACGTGTTCTTGCACTTGTTTCTGGGTTGTTTATTCCCCTTTGAACAAAAACTTCATATAGATTTCTTTTCTTTTCTCTGCATCTAATTCATTGCAAATCTTATTGCTAATTCCTTGTAAATCCTTGTGAGATCTTATTTTCCCAGTGAGCTGAGATGACAAAAAATTTCCTCTGTATTGAACTCGGTCACCTCGATTTCTGCCTATCAGCTAGACCGAATTGCAATAATGCATTGTAGACAGTTCATCGGTACAACCGACAAGGACTAACCTGGTTTGACCGATATGCATCATCTATGTGTCGGTGTACAAAAGTAGGGGCCTTTCTATACCCCTTTACTTGTGCACGGGCAGTCGTAGCCACACCTGCGGGAATGCTTGGCGGGGCAGAGGTAGCGAAGGTACAAGACTGCCAATGGCAGTACTCAAGCCAGAGGCGTGAAGGGAAAAGGGGCAAGATGGGCTTTGCCCGGCAAGACCCTTACCAGGATGACCTACATGGCCCCGGCAAGGGCCTTGCCGGGGCAACTTACCCAACACCAGCAAGACCGCCAACCTTGAGCCTGAGAGTTATGACGCCATCGATAATGTCAAGACCAAGGCTCGGGAGCGCCTGCATGGTGGCATGCCGATCTTTGTTTAAACCAAAGGCCTGCAAGTCTAGATGAGAACCAAAAGACGAAGACCCCCGACAAGATCTTGCCGGGGACGCCCGAAGACCCCTGGCAAGAGCCTTGCTGGGGATGCTCGCAAGCCCCCCGGCAAGACCCTTGCCGGGGATGCCCACGAGACCCCGGCAAGACCCTTGCCGGGGCCATCTACAGAGCCAAGATCAGGCCCGCACTTGCCAGAGTTTCGCTGCCCCGTGCCCGTTCCGATGTGGCGGCCAGCCCAGCAACTAGGCGAGCGCCTGCGTGGCAGCATGCAGCTTCTAGGACAACTAGCCAAGCACCCACGTGGTGGCATGCAGATCTTCATGAAGACCCTGCCACTGCACCAGCTCAGCAGCCAGCCAGCCAGCGTGGCGCTGCATGCCTCGTTAGCTTGGACGCGCGTCAGAGCGAGGCAAGGCGGCGGCAGACGGGTCGAGCTTCTTTGTCGTCCCTGATAAAGCAAGGGGGCACGTCGGCAGCGCATTAAATGCATTTGTCCTACGGTGCCAGGCGATAGACTTGTACACTGTACATACTTTCCACCTCCTGTGTGCCACCATGGCAACCCCTTTTGACCTACAAAAGGGGGCCGGAGGCGTACTGATGAAGAATGCGGACTTTTTGGACTGGGCATGCACTGCAGCTAGTTCAAGAGCTCAAGAACACTAAATACACACAAAGCAAGACTATGGTTTTACGCATTGTTTGTGGCCCGAACCTGGGTAAAAGGGACTCCCCTCTAACCTTGCGCAGCCCCACACCCTGCCAACCGTAGAAGGGACTCCCTGAGGGATCCTGTAGGTGTCGTTCCTGAGCCCCGGCATCCTTCGCATGCCAGGAAGGGGCGCTGAGGCTTTGAAATTCTGGTTTTGAAGTCAACTCATCGACTCCTTCGTAGCGATGGCTCGAGAGAAGAAGGCGACGTCGATCAGCCACGCTCCTGTGCCATCAGCTAGGCGAGGCGGTGCCGTCCGTAGCCGCAACAACCATCCACGTGGAGATGGAAAAGCTAAGTCACGCAGAACCTTGAGCAAATTCCTTTTTGTAGGGTTATCTTCCTGAGAGGATTTTGCTCCTTGTATGGAAAACATGCACGCAAGGGAACCCTTCCACTATTGGCAACACCCTTATTCTGTTTCGAGTCCGCTCAACAGTTCGAGCGGCTACACTGAGAATGGCAAGGTGGCTTGTCCGGCAGCAAGCGCCCCCCGGTAGGCTGCTAAGGATCCGTTCCTCAAAGCGCCACAGCATGGGTTTATGCTCCAGCAAACCTATCCAACTAGGCGTAGGGTGTGTACATACAAGGAAAGATCGAACAGGAAGATAGGATGCTTCATTTCAAAGTACTGCAGAGTTATATTACATCAGTGATTGCTGCGGTTCTAACTTAAGATAAATTGTCTTGGGCATGAACTCGCAGCGGCAAGGAGAAACGGGGTGGCTAGTCCCGGCGCTGGCCCTCCACCCTCTTGACTCCGTTGACACAGCTCATGATGGGCTCGATACGCTCTTCGAGCGCCGCGAGGTCCATGCCCTCCGGCAAGCTCTCAAGCACGTTGGCGAAGTCGACGCTGGCATTCCAGAATGCCACCCTGGTGAGCACCTTGGTCAGGGCACCCTGACCAAGCCTCCGGGACTCATTGGCCAGATAGGTCACTCAATTGGAGAGGAGCTGCTCCAGGGCAACGAGGGCGCGCTCGAAGAACAAGGTCAGCCTGGCATTGGGGCTTGTGTTTGCCTCCTAGGAGAACCTGACGTTTGGCATGCCCATGACAGCTAGCTGCGTGGTGAGCTTCTCTACAACACCGATGAGACGGCCAATCCAGAGATTTACGCCACCCACATAGTCCTTATGGGCGGCGTCATCACTCCGCAGCCGCTTTTCGGTCTCGAGGAACTTGTTCAGGGTCTCCTCTTGGGCCGTGTCCTCTGAAAGCGTCCCCTCCAAGGCACCCAGTTGCAGCTTCAGATCATCAATGGAGCTGGTGGCCTTGGAGAGCATCTTGATCTGGTCGAAAATGGTGACCTACGAATCCGCCAGAGTGCGGATGGCCGTGTCCCTCTCCTCTGTCAGCTCCAAGACCTTCTTCTTTAGCTCCTCCCGCTCTAGCTCCAGTTTCTCCACCTTGCCGGTGTGGTCCATGGCCAGGGCATCGAGTGCGTCCTTGTGCCTCTGCTCCAGCTCCTGGGTCCGCTGCGCAACGATCTTCCCGATCTCCTCGTCCTTACCGCGGAGCGTGCTGGCAAGCGCCTGCTTACACGCAATGAAGTCTTCCTCCTGGGTATCCAGCAGAGCTTGCTGATGCTATTGGGCTGCTGCTTCCTTGGCGGCCTGTTCCATCACCGCCTCTTGGGCCTTCTCGATGTCGGCCTGCTTTAGGATGAGCTTTCACTTGCGCTCATCCAGCTCACCCTGGGCAGTCCTCAATTCCTCCCGAGCCTTGCCAAACCAGATTTGCATCTGAGCGACACGCTCCTCAAAATCCGGCTCCGCCCTATCCACCGCTGCCATCCTGGATTTCACTTTGTCTTGGCGGGCACGGTGGAGTGCTTGGAGCTGTTGGAAGTTGGCGCTCTTGGCTCGAAGAATCTCCTCCTCTTTGGAACAGCCGCCATCGGCACTCGTTTCGTCAACAACCTAGAGCCTGATGGTGGCGAGCGCCTCATCATCGAAAACCTCCCCTTCGGCTGGCGCTCTTGTGCTTGTCATCCCCAGGAGGCTGACGAACATATCATCACCCACCTTCAAGTACTTGCCCGAGGCGGGGGCTGTAGGGGAGGAAGGTTGGTCGTCGGCCATCCCCTCCCCGGCAGGCTCCTTGGTGGCCTCGTCGGCAGTGGCCTTGCCGGCCTCCCTGGCAGTCTCCTTGGTGGCCTCCCCGGGAGGCCCCTTGCCAGCCTCATCGGCAGCAGACTTGGCGGCTTCGTTAGCTGCGATCCTGGTGGCCTCAGCTTCGGCATCCCTAGCGACCTCCTCGATGACGGCGTCGACGTCCACCTGGTTTGTCGAAGAAGGGTCTGAAAACCAAAAAGGAGAATCAAGCTGGGCCAAAATCAGAGTTCAAAACAAAGAAACAAGAAAGGACATTGCATGGCAAAGATAGCAAGGGACGGGAGGTAAGCTGCTTACCTGTGCCGAGCTGAGGAGAAGTGGTTCCCTCCCCGCCAACGTTCGTTGCCGGGACAAAGCCAGCAATGCCCATGCTTGCTTCCTCCTCCTCCTTCATGTGCGTGGGCTCAGCGGAAGGTGACCTAGCCGGTGACGCTCCTTTGGGTGGCGTGGTTAACGGGGGCGGCGTGTCGAGGGTGGCCCTCAATGGCTCCTCCTGTTGCCGCTCTCCTCCTGCAAACCCGGCAAGGTCAGCACTAAGGATTCATGCCCCAACGCTCATCGATGAGGAGTGAGTAATGAACTCACGCTGGGGGCTGAAGCGGGGGCTGCGTTGCGGGTTGTTGTCCGGGCTGATCTGCACCAACACCGGCGTGCGCGGAGTGCTCGCCGGGGGCTTGTCGCCTGTCGCTGCAAAGATAAGATCAAGTCAGGGAAGATGTCACAAGCTGAGGGTCAGAAATGATGAAGGGCGAGATGCTTACTCGTCCTCCTCCGCTGGCCTCCTCTTCCTCTTCGCGCTGAAGGACCCAAGGTCAAAGTCGGCCTCCGGAGCAGCGTCCGTGGGGGGGGGGGGAAGTGAAGGCATCATGCGCTGCATGGATGAGGAAGAAGCAGCGCCCGCGGCCTTCTTTGCTGCCGCAACCCTTGTCTCGCGCGTGGGCTGCGCCTCGGCCTGTTGCCGCTGCATGGTCCTGCCGGGCCAGACCGGCTCGCCGGAGCTAGCCCGCCGTAGGACATGTTTTCACCCCGGGGTCGGGGGGTCATCCGCCCCAGTCTCCTCTTCGGCCAACTCCTCGACCACGTCTTCAATCAGGGGGACCCCAGCGCCGGCGCCGCTGGACCCCCCGGCAGGTCCCGTCCACTCCGTGAACTTTCTCTCCTCTGTGGCCACGTCGGCCTCATCCTCCACGGTGGCGAGGCTGCTGGCCTCCTCGGCAAGCGTTGCCTCGTCCGCCCGGGTGGCAATGTATGCTAGTTCCTCCTCGGTGGTGTCGTGGATGAGCCGCGGCTCGTCGCGAACGTACCTCTCTGACAAGTTGTTGAAGAATTCCTACACCAACTCTGCTTCTGGCTCAGCCCAAGTTGGGTCGAGGCCATGCATGTTGAAGACCGGCATCATGGCGATGATGGTGGTATGGCAAGAGTTGTTGCTCAGCAGGACCACCTCCGTCGGCAACCCGAACAGAGACTTGCCGGCCTTGCCAGCCTTGCCGGTCTTCTCGGCCTTGCCGGTCCTCTCGGCCCTACCGACCTCGTTAACCTTGAGCTGAAAAAGCCTCTGGCAGAGGTGGGCGTGCTGCAGCACCGTGAAGTTGTAATTCTGACCGGGGCGGAGCCTCATGATGTCGGCCGCATTCCTGAAGTCCCAGGCCGGCCTCCCCTTAGAGTGCAGCGGGGCAATCTGGCGACGGATGAAATCGACCCCGATCATCTCGAGAGTGAGGCCGGCCAAGGTGAGACGATGGATCCTGGTAGTGGGAACCGTGAGCTTCTTGTCATCAGTGTTGACATCGCCCTAGTCCTTTCTGCGGACTGGCAGTTCTCGACGGACCCGGCAGACCTCCTGTTGATCTGCCTCCACGATCCAGCACCACCGGCCCCGCCACTCTTCCCACCCCTCCTTCTGGACGCCCTCCGGGTACTTGCTCCTGCTCTGGCTCCTCGGGATCCAGGTGATGCAGCAAGAAATGGCACCCCCTGGCTGGATGCGAGGGGTGAAGTAGTGGCGAAAGAGCACCGCGCTGGGATGTACTCCGGCAAAGCCCTCACAAAGGTGGGCAAAGAAGGCCCGGCGTAAAATCCAGAAGATGGAAGCCGTAGGTGTGCATGATGTCGTTGAAGAAATCAGAGAAAGGGGGACAGATCCCCTAGGAGAAGTAATCGACAAAGAAGGGCTACCGATTTTTGGCCGGCCTTGGCAAAGGAGGCGGGGTGCCCCAACGTCTCCATCCCCACAGGGGCCTGAAATTCTCGTTAAGGGTGAGCGCGTCGACCATCGAGGTGAAGAGGCCACATTCCGTCCGCATCTCCACCAACTCGCTCTCCGGCGCCTCTTTCTCCCCAGCGTCCTTGGCCACTCCCTTGCCCTTGCCTGTCTTGGGTGCCATGGCGGCTGAGAAGAGGTAAGGGATCAAGTGCAATGGGGGCACGGTGGCGGCGGTGGCGAGTAGAGGCGAAAGCTTTGATTTGCGCTTGGAGAAGAAGAGGAGAGCGGCGGTTCCAAGATTGGAAAGCGCGCAGAGGGTAAATGAGCAGCGCCCCTGCGGTTTCCTCTTTTTTATGGGGAAGACGCGGGCCGTCTCTTTACTATTCACCGCGTGGTGACACAAGCATGCTGTGACCGTTCCACACACGACCCCCACGTCACACACTCAATGCGGGTCATGGGGAAGCGCAACTTCTGAAGGATTTACCGCAGTTAAAACTCTACCACGCATGCCCGCACACCGTTCTGGGCCCGGTGCAACAACGCTCTGTGCTTATGTGTAGCCCAGGCCCGGGGGCTCCTGTCGGTGTACAAAAGTAGGGTCCTTTCTGTACCCCTTTACTTGTGCATGGGCAGTCGTAGCCACACCTGCGACCATGCTTGGTGGGGTAGAGGAAGCGAAGGTACAATACTGCCAATGGCAGTACTGAAGCCAGAGGCGTGAAGAGCAAAGGGGCAAGATGGGCTTTCCCCGGCAAGACCCTTGCCGGGACGACCTACATGGCCCCGGCTAGAGCCTTGCCAGGCAACTTGCCCAACACCTGCAAGATCGCCACCCTTGAGCCTGAGAGTTATAACGCCATCTACAACGTCAAGACCAAGGCTCAGGAGCGCCTGCATGGTGGCATGCAGTTCTTTGTGAAAACTAAAGGCCTGCAAGCCTAGATGAGAACCAAAAGATGAACACACCCGGCAAGATCTTGCCGGGGACGACAGAAGACCCCTGGCAAGAGCCTTGCTGGGGACGCTCGCAAGCCCCCCGAAAATACCCTTGCCGAGGACGCCCACGAGACCCCGGCAAGACCCTTGCCGGGGGCATCTATGGAGCCAAGATCAGGCCCGCACTTGCCAGAGTTCCGCTACCCCGCGCTCGTTCTGACGTGGCGGCCAACCCTCCAACTAGGAGAGTGCCTGCATGGCAGCATGTAGCTTCTAGGCCAACTAGCCAAGAACCTGCGTGGTGGCATGCAGATCTTCGTGAAGACCCTGCCACCGCACCAACTCAGCAGCCAGCCAGCCAGCATGGCGATGCATGCCTCGTCAGCTTGGACGTGCGTCAGAGCGAGGCGAGGCGGCGACAGACGGGACGGGCTTCTTTGTCGTCCCCGATAAAGCAAGAGGGCATGTTTGTAGCGCATTAAATTCATTGTCCTACGGTGCCAGGCGATAGACTTGTACACTGTACATACTTTCCACCTCCTGTGTGCCACTGTGGCAATCCCTTTTGACATATAAAAGGAGGCCCGAGGCATACTGAGGAAGGATTCAGACTTTTAGGACTGGGCATGCACTGCAGCTAGTTCAAGATCTCAAGAACACTAAATACACACAAAGCAGGACTAGGGTTTTACGCATCATTTGCGGCCCGAACTTGGGTAAAAATCCCCCCGCGTTGATCTTCTAGACCCGCTCTTTGCGCAGCCCCACGCCTCGCCAACCGTAGAAGGGACTCCCTGAGGGATCCCATAGGTGTCGCTCCTGAGCCCCGACACTATGACATCTTGTAACATCTCAAAATTCTAAATTTTGGAATGTTATATTAAATAAATAGTTTTGATTGTATGCTTGAGTGTGGTGTGGTTGCTTGTGTGAAATTGAGTGACATTTGAATTTTTTTTGAAAGTTAAATGAGAGGGAATAAAAGGATCTTCCCAAACTTTTATTTTGCATTTCTGATCTCCATGAATTCAAATTCATTTCATCACAAAACCCTGGAGTGAAGGTGATATGACATCTTCCAGTTAATTAAATGATAAAGGGTTTTTGAAAATATTTGAATTTCATTTGGAAATATTTCAAATTCAGAAACTTTATGCAACTCAATGATTTTTCATGAGAGAAGAGAAAATGACTTCTTCAAATCATATGAAATATGAGTTGGGAGTTTAAAAGAATCAAATTCAAAGTCCCTTTTGAAATTATTTTCAATTTGGAGCTATTTCGTTTTATTCAAATTATTTTTTTTCCAATAATAAATATATGGAAATTAGGGTAAAAATGATTCCCTACATTATAAAATTGGAGATCAATAAATTCAAAAGCATTTTGGTATTTTGAAAATGATTTTTATTGGGTTTTATTGAACCAGTAGTACTCTTTACTTTATTTAAATTTTTGTGGATTTTATTTGACCTTAGAAAAATGTTCATGTTGTAGAATTTTTTTTCTGAAAAGTTTGATATATTATATGCCTATAGTATTTATTTATTTATTTATTTAATGTTTCCTTTTATTTTCGTCGCGCTGTTTTAAAATAAAAGTTTCTCCCCCGTCGCCCACTAGGCCGGCCCAGGACCCAGCCGACCGTGCCCGTCTCCGCCTCCCGCACGGCGTCCGCTGCCGCCGCGCCCCGTGTCCGACCGGGACACGCTCCGCCGCCGCCTTGAGCTGCCCCTTCTCCACGCATCGCGCCGCCTCCCCTCCTCCTATAAATCTTCCACTGCGGGCCCTGCCTTCCCTCCTTGCTTCGCGTCGCCTCCGTACTCACCGCCCGCCGCTCGCCACATCTACTCCGCCGTCGCGCCACCGCCGCACTTTGTCGCCGCCGCTGCCCCGCGCTGCCCTCGCCCCTCGCCGCCTCGCGTCGCCGCAACCGCCCCGCCGCAGAGCCGCGTGCCGCCGCCTGCCTCACCCCTCGCTCACCCTTCGCTGGAGCTCGCCGCTTCGCCGGAGCAGCCGCGGTTTCTCTCACCGAACCGGTAAAACCACCGTACCCTAGATCGGTTTTCTTGGTTTTTCATTAAAACTCGGTTTACTAGTTAGTTAGCGAACGAATCGTTCGTTTAGGTTCTCTAGCTAACAGATTCTTTAGATTAGTTTTGGTAGCGAGCGTTCGCTTGATATATTTTTCTTTTTCTTTTTATTTTCGGCTAGGGACCCATCCGTGAATATTTTATTTACAGATTAGTCCTTGATCTTCAAACCTTCGTTACTTTTTACTCGCTTGTACAAATCCAATGAAACCGACGCCTACTTTTCCCTTATGATCTCATCTACCCAGATAACCAACATAAACATGATTTTGAAAGTTTAATTATTTTTTTCAAACAATTATGAATTCAAACTTCTTTTGTTCATAATTTGAGTTTTATAACTCCGATTTAGTTGATTCTTTTTGCAAATTGGCACTCTTGACCTAAATTTCTGATAAGGCCAAATTCACTTAATTTTAGTACTGTTAGAAATTGTTTTCTGTTGCAAGCGTTGTTTGCCTATTTTCAAAGTTTTCCGAGATCTATTCTTTGATTCTTTTTGCATGATTGCTTATGTGTGGTTACTATTGCTTGCTTACAATAGATTGACCGGAGTGTGACAAGTAGAACTATAAAGAGTTGACTGTGAATCATCTTCATCAACAGTACAAGGCAAGTTAACACTTTGATCATACTTTTCATTACCCAGTTTTATGCATTAGTTACAATCCTCAAACACTACATGGTTAGGATCTGATTAACATGTGGGTATTGGGAAGTAGTTGATGAGGTAGAACCTATTGTCTTTATTTCAAACCTTAGGAGTTAGATCTACGTTATGCTTATACTGCAATGCTATGATGCGTAGACGTGGTTTGGTTTGAGAGATCCATGACATATGTGAGAGTTATCATTTACTAATGGATGAACTTAAGGTGGCCACTTAAATACACATCTGGATGGATTGGTTGGGGCACCCTAGAGCACCCAGTGGTTTTCCCGGGCACCTGGAGAACCCAATGCTTGCCCAATGGAAACCCGGAGTACGCGTGTGATCATCCTATGGAATGCCACCCAGGCTCAAAGGGATCATAAGATTATTCATGCTAGAAACTTCCGTGTGCAGCCACAAGCCATTATGGGCTTTGGCATAGTTGAGTAAGTTGTGGGAATCCTTTCCATGATGGGCTAGTAGATGTAGGGGATTGTAGGTATACCGGCCTATCTACAGGTTAAGGGTACCTCTTCGGAAAGACTGTGTCTCGGTCATCCGTTTCTCAAACATCATTCAGTGTAAGAAATTCAACTGAGGAGATCGAGTCGCGTGGGGAAAAGTGCGCAGACCTCTGCAGAATGTACAAACTAATCATGGATAACCGTGTCCCCGGTTTTGGACATCTTGAGTATATGGTTCTTGAATTATCATATTGATCTCAACACTTTATTAAATTAATTTGATTGGGTTAATGATTACTATTTTGGGATTGAGTTGGAGGAACCTTCTCAATGATTTCAATCAACTTTGTAGTTAATTAAAATATATTCCTTTGTTGTAGGGAAAATTAGCTTTATGCAAAATTAAACCTAGAGCCTCCACCAGCCAAATATGCATGTAGTGATAGCGATTATTCAACATTTCTCTACAGTGTGAAATTGCTAGTACATTCAATGTACCGATCTACATGGCTGCGACGTCTCATGTTGCAGGAATCTTACGACGAGTAAGTGATATGTTAGGGTTACGATTTCTACACTCAACTATGCCATTGGTGTTGATGGGAATCCACAACCTTGTTGTTACTTCCACTATTTCAATTAAGGTAATAGTATTTACGTTACTTTATACATGTGATTTACCTCTGTTATAAATCCTCGAGTACTGTGTGTGTCAGCATACCGATCCAGGGATGGCACTTAAGCACAGAGACTTGACCGTCTGAGGTCGGGTCGCTACAAGATGGTATCAAAGCACATTTGACTGTAGGACATGACCCCTAGAACTGGCAAGCCCATAGGAAAGATTTTCTCTACAACTTTCTTTTCAAAAAGATCTTTTACCTCACTTCTTTTCTGAGCTTTATCAAAATATTCCCTTTTAGTTAGACTATACCCCTTTCCCCTTTTGACCACACGAAGATTTGGCTGATGAGACCACTCCAAGAAGTACAAGACATCAGACAACTAAGACCACTTCGGAATGAAGAGGATTTTACCGAGCATTATAATAATGGAAACTACAACGGTTGAAGACTCCGAAGACTGGGAGAATTTGAAGGCTCTGAAGAATTGCCAGATTGGTATGACCTAGGAAAGCTACCCTTATGGAATTTGTCAGACTATTGAAACTGTCAATACCTGAGATCAAGGTGTGTCGGAGAAAGACCGGAACATGGAGAGTTAAAAACTCAAAGATTTTTTCAAGAAAACCCTAAGGCATGAGATATCAACTATGGAAGGATAGCTCATGGCAATGACATGGGCATAAACATGGTGATCCGTGATGTTATCGCCCGCTTATGCTATTGTCACCGTGCTGAGTTAAGCGTGCATTTCTTCGGAAGGATTGGATGGTAGAAGGCTGATGGAGCACTTATCAGCAAGAGATGAAGTTTTAACCTTAGCTGGTGTATCGTCGGGATCTGGAGAATTACATCAAGAAGTTTAAGATGGACCTGCAGGAAGTCATATTTGATAAGGAAGCATTTCGTGAAGAACTCAGGACCCAGAAGCTGAAAAGTAGCCAATCGGGAGGAGCAAAAACCTCAAGATACCGGAGATTTGTCAGGAACTGAAGAACAATAGTACCATGGTTCATGCCAAGGATGTTGAAACCCAGAAGTTTGGAGCACAACTTCAGAATATTAAAGGACGTCACGAGAGACTTCGCGACAACGGAGATGATCTGGCAAAAGGACTTGAGAAGGACAAGCACGATCGGAAGAAGCCATCGGAGACATGAGCAAGACTTGAAGAGTTGGTTACTTTGAAGATTTATTGACCTTTATAAGACCAAACTCCTGTTATACACTTACGTTAGATGCGACGATTGTGAGCTGTCAATTGTTTTTTTGATAGCCACAAATAAAATTTGTCTTTTCAAAACTATTGTTTGTATTGTGTGTATCCCTATCTATCTCTCTCTCACCCCAAAACCCATGGACCCAATAAAGGATGAATGGAGATGAACTCACATTTCCGAGACCGATAAGTCAATTGGAGACGGACCGATGGATTCAGGACATGGAGGATCACGTGAAGAATAGCACTATAGCCGGAAAGGATATGACCCTGCATGCTCTTCAGTACTTTGAAAGTGGTGTTGCTACTTGGTGGAGGATGTTCCAAACCATCAATGGATGGCAAGGAGTAACCACTTGGCAGGAATTTAAGTGAACTCTGCAAAAGTCTCGTCTTGTGTCCTAGAAATTGAAGCCTTATGGAAATTATATGAAGAAGCCTTGTGCATGCAAGCTCTATGGAGAAATAGGACACAACCATGTGGAAGACAGGGATGAATACCCTCATTGTGAATAAAGTCATCCAGAGGAAGAATGCCCCACTAGGCAGGTAACTTGTTCCTTATGTGAAGGGACTACCCACTACCCTGCTCAGTGTCACATTTACCCCCATGGTACAAAGAACCGTACAGCAGAAGAAAGAAGCAATGAAACGAGCCCTCATGGAAATTTTAGAAGAACCTGTGATGAAGGAAGTGGTGGAGGACACACCCAATTAAACCCTACACCAAGCCATGCTACTCATCTGGAGATGAAGGACACATCTCCCAGATTTGTCTGAATGGGGATCTAGTAGAATTCTCGGTGGAGGACGTAGAGTATGACCCATAGGAAATAGAAGCCCTGATTGGAACGGAAAAGTCCAGGAAGAGAAATAGATTGGATTTCAGGAAGGACCTAAGTCATATCACCTATTTCAAGTGCATGGAGTCAGGGCACTACTTCAGCGGTTGCCCAAAAAGGAAGCCGGGGACCCAAGGAGGCTTTGAAATCACAAGGAAACCTCGAGACTTGTCAGAAGTAATATGTTTCCATTGTAATGAAGCAGGACAGTTTGCCAGAGAATGTCCCAAGGAGAAGGAGACTTGTGATAAATAGTTGAGTTGCAACGAGAAATATAGTAGTAGAAGTGGGGACATTTCTTTTTATTAGTGAGGTATTGAGTTGAGGCATGTAATGGAAGTGCAGGAGATTGTAATAAATTGAGAATCAATGAAGTTACCATCGTTGGTACTAATTTGGATTTTTATGAGTTGTTACTCTATGAAGAAAGATTTTGACCATTTTCGAGGATATGAGAAATATGGTCTATGGATGAATTTGTGCATTTCAAGGGTGGTAGTACCATGTGAGGACACTTGACCTCTGTAAAGGATTATGATACTCCACGGAGTGGACTTTGGACAAAATAAATACGAGTTTTATCTCGAAATGTGGGATATCCCAAGAATATGAAGGGATGAAGTATTATTGGACATAAAGGAGGTATAATTTTGGTAATATGGAGCAATTGTAACTCCATGATGAGTTTGAGTAATCACGTCTTAGTTTGATACTAATAGAAGGAAGGGAGACAGTATAATTGTATGGAATTAAGAACGCTAGGAAGTTGGATGTTGGAATAACGAGCAGTTGCCCCGATGATGAGTTCAAGGTTTACAAGTGATGAGATGGGCCATAACCCATAGGCCCCGGGACATGCCAAGAAGAAAGCACACTCATGCTGAAGGAAAAACCCTAGAATAAGTTATGCCTTTATGGACAAACGATCTTATAGGAGTAACGCAAAACCTGAGAGATGTGAAGAAACGATAGATATTTGTTTGACTTGCAGAATCCATGGATTTAACCGAACTTAGTTCGTCGACAAGAGAAATTCTGCAATGCTAGTGAGGAAGACTGAGTGTTAGAATGCGAGATTCGCTGAACCATATACAAGGTAATGATTTGGGTGCGGGATGGATTGATCACCATACCAACTTACTCTTATTATTCTCCTTGCTATATGGGATGGTAAATCTGAGTGACTTAACCATAGTAGAGCGACGACGATCAAAACCTTGTTTAAACCTTAGAATGGTATGGCAATTTTTCCCCTTGTACAAGGTAGTTGTTGCCACATGTAGGATATATGGTGAGGATGAAGCCCAGACCCATTTTCCTGCAGGAGAAACCATAAACTGATGACCACCATGAGATATTGATAGTTGTTTAGTATTGGCGCCTGACCTGTCAGCTAAGAAGACCCAGTCAGGGAAGAACCTTACCAAGACGAAAGGACAGAAGTATTGAGGAAAAGGTTATGCCACTACCGGAAGAGCCCAGGGAAGGAATTTTCCCGAGAATCTGAGAAGACCGACACTGTCAAGAACAAGGATGGAGTATATGAGTTTTGATGGAACCGTGCCAATGCTTCTAAGGGTGGTAGCACCCGAGACCCCCGGAGACGATCGATGGATTTTGAGAAGATCCCGAACCTAACCTATTTCTTGCTAGCCTCTCCGAATCTCGAGGACAAGATTAATTTTAAGGGCGGTAGGTATGTAACATCCCAAAATTCTAAATTTTGGAATGTTATTAAATCAATAGTTTTGATTGTATATTTGAGTGTGGTGTGGTTGCTTGTGTGAAACTGAGTGACATTTGAATTTTTTTTGAAAGTCAAATGAGAGGGAATAAAAGGACTTTCCCAAACTTTTATTTTGCATTTATGATCTCCATGGATTCAAATTCATTTCATCAAAAAACCCTGGAGTGAAGATGATATGACTTCTTCCATTAAATTAAAGGACAAAGGGTTTTTGAAAATATTTGAATTTCACTTGGAAATATTTCAAATTCAGAAACTTCATGCAACTCAATGATTTTTCATGAGATAAGATGAAATGGCTTCTTCAAATCATATGAAATATGAGTTGGGAGTTTAAAAGAATCAAATTCAAAGTCCCTTTTGAAATTATTTTCAATTTGTAGTTATTTGGTTTTACTCGAATTATTTTTTTTCTTCCAAAAATAAATATATGGAAATTAGGGTAAAATGATTCCCTACATTAGAAAATTGGAGATAAATAAATTTGAAATCATTTTGGTATTTTCAAAATGATTTTTATTGGGTTTTATTGACCCAGTAGTACTCTTTTCTTTATTTAAATTTCTGTGGATTTTATTTGACATTAGAAAAACGTTCATGTTGTAGAAAATCATTTTCTGAAAATTTTGATATATTATATGCCTATAGTATTTTTTATTTATTGAAGGTTTCCTTTTATTTTCGTTGCGATGTTTCAAAAAAAAGTTTCCCCCGTCGCCGACTGGACCGGCCCAGGGCCTAGCCGACCGCATCGGCCCAAGCCAGCCGAACACGCCCATCTCCGCCTCCCGCACGGCGTCCGCCGCCGCCGCGCCCCGTGTCCGATCGGGACACGCTCCGCCGCCGCCTTGCGCTGCCCCTTCTCCACGCATTGCGCCGCCTCCCCTCCTCCTATAAATCCGCCGCCCCGGGTCCCGCCTTCCCTCCTCGCTTCGCGCCGCCGCTGCACTCGACGCCCGCCGCTCGCCACCACTGCTCCGTCGTCGCGCCGCCGCCACACTTTGTCCCCGTTGCCGCCCCGCGCTGCCCTCGGCCCTCGCCGCCTCGTGTCGCCACAGCCGCCGCACCGCAGGGCCGCCCGCCGCCGCCCGCCTCACCCCTCGCTCACCCCTCGCCGGAGCTCGCCACTTCGCCGGAGCCGCCATGGTTTCTCTCAATAAAACGGTGCCGGGGTTTCTGATCCACGGGTACCTATGGGACCGGCGGACCGGGTCCCTTTTTGGTTCGGCGGGGGGCGGAGGTCGCGCAAAGAGCAGATCGAGGCGAAGCACGCGAGCGATTTACCCAGGTTCGGGCCGCACGGATGCGTAAAACCTTACTCCTGCTTTGTGGATTGGTATTGATTTCTAGCTCGGGAATGAGCGTGGGTGTGTGGAATTGCTGAACCTCGCGAGAGCTCTCGAGGTGGCCGACCCCCATCTACGTTGCCACGGGCCTCCTTTTATATGCTCAAGGGGTTACCGACATAGGGCAACGGAGGGCAAAAGTGGGAAGGTGCCGTGGATAGGCACAGCTAGGTGCTGTAGTAGGCACAGCTAGCTGCTACAGTGTTATCATACCTAACCCTGACGGCAGGGGACAAGGCCATTAAATGCCTGTCTGTGTCGCCTAGACAGCACCGAAAGGGACCGCTAGGGACGCCACCATCTTGCCACGATGGTTGTCTTGTCAGCGCCTGCGTGCCACCGCACGCCCCTAGCTGCACAGCCTCCTGCCACGTGCGCTCGGGAGGGGCCCCGAAGCGACACGTGGGTGGATGTGTTGGAGCACGGGCGTGGAGTGGGGGCTTGCCGCAGCAAGCGCCTTGCCGCGGCCGTCGTCTTGTCGCTTCCGGGAGCTTGTCGCTCACCGGGCCTTGTCGGGGCGCGTAGCGCTCCGCGGCAAGTTCCTTGGAATGCCTTGGATGGCCTTCCCGGCAAGCGCCTCTTGCCGGGGCCTTGGGACGCTTCTGATGGCCTTCCCGGCAAGCTCCTCTTGCCGGGGCCTTGCCTTCTTCCCGGCAAGCTCCTCTTGCCGGAGTCTTGTCTTGAGTACTTTGTTCTTGAATGGTCTTCAAAGGGACCACAGAGGATCTTGGCGGTGACCTGGCAGGCCTTGCCGCGGGACGTTGCGACTGCCCGTGCACAAGTTCGGGGTACTAAAGGTACCCCTACTTTAGTACACCAACAGGAGCCCCCGGGCCAGGGCCAGACACGGTGCCGAGCGCTGTTGGGCCAGGCCCAAAACGGTGCACGGGCACACGCGGCCTAGGTCACGCCGCATATCTCTCCGCTTCCATCGCGCACGCTCGGAACGGCGCGCGTCAAACGCGGCGTCGTGGGTGACGCGAGTGGCGCGCGCGCGTGGGGCTGAGCCCCGCGAGCATGCGTCAAGCCATGATGAAGGGGAATGGCCCACGCCCTCTGCACCAAACGGAGGTAGGCGTGGGGGCGTGGCGCATTTACTGGACAGGGCCGGTGCGCGGTTTCCGAAGCGCCCACTCCCCGAGATCACGGGGTAGGGCGAGGCCGCCCCATCCGTCGCCTTAGTTCTGCATCTCCGCCACGCGGCTCCCATGCACTTGGGATCGCGGACGGCGGGAGCGGGAACCTGGGCCGTTGCGAGCAGAGGGGGCGGGTCGGCCCGCCTCCCTGCTCTTCCTGTGCCTTGATTCGCTGAGCGGGGCGGCTGGGCTCCCACTTCGCTCCTTTATAAGGAGCGGGAAGGGAGCACCGAAGCCTGCACTCTCCCGTCTCCTCCTTTCTTCAGCTTCTGCTCCCCTTTCTCTCATTCGCCATGGAGAAAGGGAATCCTGGGCCTTCATCGGTGGCGGCGAGGGTCGCCGCCAGACAGCGCACCCTCCCCTTTTCCTCGCTCGTGGTGGCAGAGCCAGCCATAAGGGGAAGAGGGAGGGGGCGAGGTCGTGGACGAGGTCGAGGACGAGGTTGAGGCGCTCGGGGAAGAGGCAGACGGGGCGACGCGCCAGCTTCGCCCCTGCCGGCGGCTCCTCCCCCCGCGGCGGTCCATATAGGGGACAACCCTTGCGAGTTCTTTGTCAAGCTGCGTCGGGCGCCTCGTCGTCGCCTCCGGCTTCCAGCTCCGTTCGCGAGCGCGATGGAGTCGGACCCGCCCGAAACTCTGAGATTACACATGAGGGGCTGTGGGATCAGCGGCACGTGAGTCCGCGTGGTGTTCCCAGCCCCTAGTGTGATGTATCCCGATCGAGGGTGGAAGACGTTCGCCCGCATCCACAGCTTGACGGGGAGACTCACCCTCCATTTTAAGCTGGTGGAGGGTGATCTCCTCTCCGTCAAGGTCTTCGGGTGCTTCGGCACCCGGGGGAAGTGCTGCGTGGACAGCTCCTCCGATAGCGAAGGCTCCTCCTCGAGCGAGAGTGACGAGGAGGAGAGCGGCAGTGATGGTGAGGGTGGCGGGCGGCAGGACGGCGGCTCCGACTAGGTGTCGGGCGCCGTCTCGTGCGGCACCGGCGACCCTATCATCCGCGGCGCCGGCTTCTTGAACTCCCCGGGGGCGTCTCCTTGGGAGGCTGGCGTAGGGAGGTCGCGGAAGGGGAAGAGGGCTGGCGACAAGGCCGTCAGGTCGGAGTACGAGGGCGTGGTGCCCTCGACAGCGTGCTGACGTCCTGCCGCCCCTCCTTCGCACCCTTCTCCCGTCGTCGCCATCACCGTCCGGCCCCCGGGATGTTCTCTTGGTGTCTTCTGGCACCTGTAGCTCGCCTTGGAGCCCCTTTCCCCTTTTCGCCTGCTTGTTCTACCTCCTGAAGAGAGGGACAGGAAAGGAATTACGGGCACCTTATCTTTTTAATTGTAAGCCTTCGGGCCTTAGCTGTATCTAAAACTTGTAATCCTCTCTTTCATGTTTTTCATCCTCTATGGACTGTACCTGTATGGGATGTTTTTTAATGAAAAGGGGAAGTTTGCCGGGTTATTTGCCTCGCGGGTTGAACCCACGCCAAGGAACAGATCCTTGGTGTCTCTCGGACAGACGTCCCCGACAACAGGCCCTGCCGCCTTCCCACATCGCTTCGACCGCTCTCACGCCTTTGACGGAGGCAGGAATGAGGTGGGTGCGGCCCCGTCGTTTCATCCCTTTGCTGCCACGGCTACGACCAAACTTGGCCCTAGGAACGCGCTCCAGGGCCTAGAGTCGGGGGAGCACGGCAGTTTACGGGAAGAAACGCGGTTTCACACTCCCCAGTCCATAAGAGGATGCATGAAGAGGGATGAAAACTTATCTGATATCGCAGCCCCCGGCAACTCTGGCTTGCCGGGGGTGACATCTTGGCATTCGCAGCCCCCGGCGTTCTTGCCGGGGCCCAGGTGCCGGCGCGCCCTTCTTCTCCTTTTCGTCTCTAGATGGTCTGACCAGGACGTGCGAGCCCTGCGAACGAAGGAAAAGCAAAGGGACGGACACTCGACCTCTAAGCTAGGGGTTAGCCGCTGTTAGGGACTACCGACCCTAACCAAGGACGAGACTCAGACTCAATCTAGCATGCATGCTATAGCCCCCGGGGTATGCAGCGCTTCATTTTCTGGTGCTCAGGGTCTGCGCCTGGCTCTGTACAGAGGTTTACATGCAACAGCGGCAAGACTCGTACAGAAAGGTGGTTGCCGGACGGGGTCCGACAACCGCGCCTTACGGGTAAAACTTACGAAGATGCTCGATGTTCCAGGAGTTGCTCACTGGAAAGCCATCTTCGGTCTCAAGGCGGACAACACCAGGCCTTGTGACTCGTTTCACCCGGTAAGGGCCTTCCCACTTCGGCGTCAACTTGTTGGAATTCTTGGCCGACTGAATGCGCCGAAGAACAAGGTCGCCTTCCTCGAGACTCCTGGCATTGACTCTGCGGCTGTGGTAGCGACGCAGAGCTTGCTGGTAGCGAGCAGCTCGCACAGCAGTCTGGAGATGATCTTCCTCAAGGAGCAGCGCGTCATCTTGCCGCAGCCGCTCTTGCTCAAGCTCATCGTAAGCGAGCACTCGAGGTGACCCGTATACGAGTTCCGTGGGGGTAACTGCCTCTGCTCCATAGACTAGAGCAAAGGGTGTCTGTCTAGTGGCTCGATTTGGCGTCGTTCTGATCGACCAAAGAACCACCGGTAGCTCCTCGATCCAGTTTCTTCCGCACTTGCGCAGCCTGTCGAAAGTTCTGGTCTTGAGCCCGCGCAGCACCTCAGCATTTGCCCTCTCCGCTTGACCGTTGCTCCTTGGGTGAGCAACAGAAGCGAAGCAGACTTTGGCGCCGAGATCTTGGATGTACTGCATGAAGGCGTGGCTCGTGAACTGTGTGCCGTTGTCGGTGATTATCCGGTTAGGGATCCCGAAGCGGCAAACAATCGACCTGAAGAACTTGACGGCTGACTGTGCAGTCACCTTCCTCACTGGTTCCACTTCCGGCCACTTTGTGAACTTGTCGACTGCGACGTACAAGTACTCAAAGCCCCCGACAGCTCGGGGGAAGGGGCCGAGGATGTCGAGCCCCCAGACCGAAAATGGCCAGGATAAAGGGATCGTCTGGAGAGCTTGAGCTGGCTGGTGTATCTGCTTGGAATGGAACTGGCACGCTTCACACTTGGTTACTTGTGCAGTTGCATCCTGGAGGGCTGTTGGCCAGAAGAAACCTTGCCGGAATGCTTTGCCGACGAGTGCTCTTGCACCAATGTGGTGACCACATATGCCTCCGTGTATCTCTGCCAACAGCTTCTGTCCGTCTTCCCGGGAAATGCACCTCAATTTCACACCGTTGAGTCTTCTTCTGTACAGCGTCTTGTCGACGAACTGGTACATACTTGACTGCCGGGCTACTCTTTCGGCTTCTTCTTGCTCTTCGGGAAGTTCTCCTGTCTGAAGGAAATGGACAATCTGCTGCGCCCATGTTGGAGCCTGTGGCTCGACAACAAGGACTAAAGGCAACTCTGCTGCTGCGGGAACGTCCGCTTCTACGGCGAGAAGCTGTGTCTCTGCCGGAGCTTGACGTTCCGCGACAAGCTTGCCGGGAGCTTCAGCTTCAACGAAACAAACCCTAGGGCTTGCCGGAGCATCTGGCTCACCGGCGCTCTTGGCGTTGATCTTGGAGGTTGCTGCGGGAATATCTGCTTCTACGGCGAGGAGCTGTGTCTCTGCCGGAGCGTGACATCCCGCGACAAACTTGCCGGGAGCTTCTGCTTCAACGGAACAAACCCTGGGGTTTGCCGGAGCATCTCGCTCCTCAGCGCCTTCGGTGTTGATCTTGGGGACCTTCTTGGCGGCGGCTTCGGGAAGCTCTGCCGGCATGTAGTCGCCAGGAATCAACTTCCTCTTCTTGCTTTGTCCAGTTGATGGTGTTACGGACGGTTGAGTCAGCTTGAGCACAAAGGTCCCTGGTTCCACAGGTAACTTAAGTGCGGCGCACTTTGACAGGCCATCAGCAATGGCGTTCTGAGTTCTCGGAACGTGCTCCATTTGCAGGCCGTCAAAGCGCTCTTCTAGCTTTCTCACTTCGTCGACGTAAGCTTCCATCAACGGACTCTGATAATTCTTGCTTACTTGGCGGACGACAAGCTGTGAGTCACCCCTGACAATGAGCTTCTTAATCCCAAGGTCCGCCGCGATCCTGAGACCGGCAAGCAATCCCTCATACTCTGCAGTATTGTTTGTTGCTTGCTCCTTGGGAAAGTGCATCTGGACTATGTACTTGAGGTGCTCTCCGGTGGGCGCGATAAGCAGCACACCAGTGCCAGCGCCTTGCAGCGAGAAAGCACCATCAAAGTACATCAGCCACTCTTTGCTCGCTTCTTTGTCGGGGATGCTCGTCTCCGGGATTTCTTCGTCCGGAGTTGGCGTCCATTCCGCTATGAATTCTGCCAATGCTCTGCTCCGGATAGTTGAAGTGCTTTCAAACTTGAGACCAAAGCTTGACAGTTCCAGTGCCCACTCAACAATCCTGCCTGTCGCTTCAGGATTCTGCAGTATCCTCTTCAGCGGAAAGCGAGTGACCACTGTGATCTCATGTGCTTGGAAGTAATGGCGCAGCTTTCTCGAGGCCATGAGAAGGCCGAAAAGCAGTTTTTGCACACCAGAGTACCTTGACCTAGCCCCCTGCAAGAGGGAACTGACAAAGTAAACTGGGCGCTGCACCGTTTTCTTCCGTATCTCCTCGTGTATCAGCGCGGGTTCATCTTTGTCGGGGCCAGAGCTTGTCGGGGAAGCCCCCTGCTTGTCGCTAGATGCGGTTGCCGCGGTTGCTGGCTCATCATCCGCCTCCCTTTCCGCCACTAACGCAGCACTAACCACTTGATTGGTTGCCGCTATGTACAGCAGCAACTTCTCTTGTGGCTTAGGCGCGACAAGTATTGGAGGGGAGGACAGGTATCTCTTCAGGTCTTGCAGCGCAGCCTCCGCTTCCGGAGTCCATTTCATCGGACCTGCCTTTTTCAATAATTTGAAAAATGGCAGGGCGCGCTCAGCAGACCGAGAGATGAACCTGCTGAGAGCAGCCACGCAACCGGCAAGTTTCTGTACATCCTTGACGCGCTTCGGTGCTTCAATCTGCTCAATGGCCTTGATCTTGTCGGGATTGGCTTCAATCCCCCGCTGAGACATGAAGAACCCGAGAAGCTTGCCGAAGGGAACTCCAAACACACACTTCTCTGGGTTGAGCTTGAGGCTGATCTTGCGCAGATTTGCAAAAGTCTCGTCCAAGTCTTGGATCAGGGTTGTTCTATCCTTGCTCTTGACCACTATATCATCCATGTAGGCTTCCACATTTCTGTGTATTTGTGGCTCAAGAGCAATATGGACTACTCTTGCAAATGTTGAACCGGCATTTCTTAATCCGAAAGGCATCCGTACAAAGCAGTACGTGCCACATGGAGTAATAAATGCGGTCTTCTCTTCATCCTCTTCTGCCATGAAGATCTGATGATACCCGGAGTACGCATCAAGAAACGAAAGCAAATCACATCCAGCTGTGGAGTCAACAATCTGGTCAATGCGCGGCAAAGGAAATGGGTCTTTGGGACAAGCTTTGTTAACATCGGTGAAATCGATGCAAAGCCTCCATTTCCCGTTTGCCTTGCGCACGACTACAGGATGGCCAACCACGTGGGATGGAGCACTCCTCTGACGAGGCCTGCTGCTTCCAGTTTCTTGATTTCCTCCGCAATGAATTCTTGGCGCTCCACCGCCTGCTTCCGGACTTTCTGCTTGACGGGCCGCGCATGAGGACAGACGGCAAGGTGGTGCTCAATCACTTTCCTGGGAACACCGGGGATGTCAGACGGTTGCCATGCAAACACGTCGACGTTCGCCCGCAGGAAAGCAACGAGCGCGCTTTCCTATTTAGGGTCAAGCGTGGCACTGATGGTGAAGGTACCACCAGTGCCATCCTCCTTGGCGAACACCTTCTTCGTCTCTGGCGGAGCTGCCATCGTCTTCTTGTGCTTGCCGGCGGAGCTCGATGGTGCGTCCTCGACGGCAGCGCAGCACTCCGAAGAGGCGCGCTTGCCGGAGTGGGCACCAGAGCTTTTGCCGGACTTGGTCTTCTTGCCGGTGGAGCTCGATGGTGCGTCCTCGACGGCAGCGCAGCACTCCGAAGAGGCGCGCTTGCCGAAGTGGGCATCAGAACTCTTGCCGGACTTGGTCTTCTTGGTCCCGGGAGCTTCAGCGGCAAGTGGATCGCGGTCTGCCGTGGCTGCTGCTTCCCGGTAGATCTTATCGGCACAGATAAGAGCGTCCTTCTTGTCGCCAGGGACAGAAATGACGCTTATCGGGCCTGGCATCTTCAGCACGTTGTACGCGTAGTGAGAGGCCGCCATGAACTTGGCGAGTGCTGGACGGCCAAGTATCCCGTTATAAGGCAACGGGATATCGGCAACGTCGAACGTGACCCTCTCAGTCCTGAAGTTTAACTCGCTGCTGAATGTTACCGGCAGCGTGACCTTCCCCTTCGGCTTGCTCCTTCCCGGGTTGATTCCTTGGAATGTGCCGGTCTCTTCGAGCTCGCCGTCAGGGATCTGGAGTTTTCGGAGCACAGCGGAGGAGATCAGGTTTAAGCCGGCCCCGCCGTCGACTAGCATCTTGGTGACTTTGAGGTTGCGGATGGTTGGTGAAACCAACATTGGCAGACACCCGACCGCGGTTGTGCGATCAGGGTGGTCCTCAATGTCAAAGATGATAGGCGTGCTGGACCACTTCAGAAGCTTGCGCGATTCGATGGGTGGTTCCGCTGCATTGACTTCCCGCACCCACTGTTTGAGTTGGCGGTGCGAGGTATGCAGGGAAGCACCCCCGTCAACGCACAAGACCTCTGTGGCTTTCTGAAACTCCTGCTCGCTGGTCTCAACGTCATCCATGTCTTCATCCTCCCCGTCGTCTTCGTCGTTGTCGCGACCGCGGGGAGGTCTGTCTCCTTGCCGCTGCTTAGCCTTGCCGCGGCGTCCTTCCTGGCCGGTGCGCTTCTGGGCAGGCTTCTCGGCACCCCCTTGGGCTCTCTCCCTGTCGCGCCGCTCGTACTCAGCCCTCTGTTGCTGGACAAGCTGCTCGACCTTCTTGCAGCTCTGGAGGTCATGGCCCTTGGTGCGGTGAATCTTACAGTATTGCTTGCCGGAGTCGTCCCGCTTGTCGGCGGCCGCCACAGCCTGACAGTTGGTGCATGCGGCAACTTCCTTGCCGGAGCTACCAACTGTAGCCTTCGTGGTGTCACCTTCATTGTCGGACTGCTCAACGACCAGCACCTCGCTGTTCTGCTTCTTCCTGTTGTTGCGCCACCGGCTTCTCTTTGCCGGGGCGGCATCCTCACTGTCAGAGCCTCCTGCTCCAGTGCTTTCTCCGGGGAATTTCCTCCCCTCCTCAGCGCGTGCACACTTGTCGGCCAGGGCATAAAGCTCGCTGACGTCCCGAATCTTGCACATCGCCAACTCCTCCCGCATTCTGCGGTTACGCACGTTCTGATGGAACGCGCTAATTACCGCGGCAGGGTGGATATTTGGGATGTTGTGGTGTACACGGCTGAACCTCTGGATATACTGGCGCAGGGGCTCTCCTTCCTTCTGGACGAGCAGATGAAGATCGCTCTCTTGGCCATGAGGTTTGTGGCCGCCTGTGAAGGCGCCAACAAACTGATGGCACAGCTCAGCCCAAGAGGATATGGAGTTGTCCGGCAAGTGCATGAGCCAGGACCTGACGTTGGGCTTGAGTACCAGCGGGAAGTAGTTGGCAAGGATCTTGTCGTCTCGTCCCCCAGCAGCCTGCACCGCGATGGTGTAGATGCTGAGGAACTCCGACGGATGCAACTTGCCGTCGTACTTCTCCGGTACATCTGGCTTGAAGTTCTTCGTACTGGGCCACTGGACATGCCGCAGCTCACGAGTGAACGCAGGGCAACCTACCGGGTACGGCAAGTCGCCTGGTTCCCCTGGCGCAGGCATGTCATAAGAGGGCCCAGTGCGCTGGTCTGACTGACGTCGCGCTTCTCTCCGGCGCTCGATGCGAGTACGAGCGTCTTCCCGCTGCCGTTCTTGAAGAATTTGGCGCTGATCGCGACGAGCTCGGGGATCAGACGACGCGGTGGAGTCGCTGTCGAGGTGGATCCGGCGAGTCGGCGATCTTGGCCTTCGGGGTGGGGAGTGCACAGTAGTTGCACCCCCACCAGTCTTGTCTCCTCCGGTTCGCGCCTGGCTGACTCGCTGCGGCTGCGACGTGGTCGGCTGCCGAGGAGTGTCGCCGTTGGTGAAGCCGATGAGACTCTAGATAGTGGCCCTCCAGTCGTCGATCTTGTCCGCCGCCGGAGGGTAGTCTAGGAGCAGCTGAGCTCGCGCCAGAGCTTCGGCTGCGGTGGCGGGCGGCGGTAGCGAGCGGTGCGAGGAGCGGGATAAGCTCGGACTTCTAACCACATTAGAAGGAGCAGTATCCCGTCCAGGCGACCGTGTCTCGCTAACGCCAGCTGGTTGACGTGCATGGTGGTCCGGAGCGCTCCGAGATCCACCAGCACGATCCGGATCCAGCGAGCGCATGGCACCGTGAGCACCATGACGCTGCCGGTCCCGCACCTCCTGAGATGGGCGCAGTGCATGCACGGACGCCGAGGTCTTAGAGTGCGCCCGGTCGTTGTGGGAGCCGGCCACGCCGCCGATGGGCAGCGCAGCCTTGCCCTGGGACCTGGCAGCACCATGAGTTCCCTCGTCGATGCGTGCCCTTCCGCCGGCGCCTGCCCCACCATCCGTTTGCTCCGGCGGTGGGTGGCTCGGCACGGACGGAGCAGCTGCCTCCGAAACCTTCTTCTTTGGTGGCATGTTGATGAAGAAGATGAAGATCTAGCTCGTAAGAACGCCGGATCTGATGTTGATGAAGATGAAGAAGATCTGGCTCGCAAGGACGCCGGATCTGATTCACACAATGTCGACGCCCCCTACCTGGCGCGCCAGAGATGCCGGGGTTTCTGATCCACGGGCACCTATGGGACCGGCGGCCCGGGTCCCTTTTTGGTTCGGCGGGGGGCGGAGGTCGCGCAAAGAGCAGATCGAGGCGAAGCACGCGAGCGATTTACCCAGGTTCGGGCCGCACAGATGCATAAAACCCTACTCCTGCTTTGTGGATTGGTATTGATTTCTAGCTCGGGAATGAGCATGGGTGTGTGGAATTGCTGAACCTCGTGAGAGCTCTCGAGGTGGCCGACCCCCATCTACGTTGCCCCGGGCCTCCTTTTATATGCTCAAGGGGTTACCGACATAGGGCAACGGAGGGCAAAAGTGGGAAAGGTGCCGTGGATAGGCACAGCTAGGTGCTGTAGTAGGCACAGCTAGCTGCTACAGTGTTATCATACCTAACCCTGACGGCAGGGGACAAGGGCATTAAATGCCCGTCTGTGTCGCCTAGACAGCACCGAAAGGGACCGCTAGGGACGCCATCGTCTTGCCACGATGGTTGTCTTGTCAGCGCTTGCGTGCCACCGCACGCCCCTAGCTGCACAGCCTCCTGCCACGTGCGCTCGGGAGGGGCCCCGGAGCGACACGTGGGTGGATGTGCTGGAGCGCGGGCGTGGAGTGGGGGCTTGCCGCGGCAAGCGCCTTGCCGCGGCCGTCGTCTTGTCGCTTCCGGGAGCTCGTCGCTCACCGGGCCTTGTCGGGGCGCGTAGCGCTCCGTGGCAAGTTCCTTGGAATGCCTTGGATGGCCTTCCCGGCAAGCGCCTCTTGCCGGGGCCTTGGGACGCTTCTGATGGCCTTCCCGGCAAGCTCCTCTTGCCGGGGCCTTGCCTTCTTCCCGGCAAGCTCCTCTTGCCGGGGTCTTGTCTTGAGTACTTTGTTCTTGAATGGTCTTCAAAGGGACCACGCAGGATCTTGGCGGTGACCTGGCAGGCCTTGCCGCGGGACGCTGCGACTGCCCGTGCACAAGTTCGGGGTACTCAAGGTACCCCTACTTTAGTACACCGACAACCGGCCAAACCAGTAAAACCGCCGAACCCTAGATCGTTTTTTTGGTTTTTCTTTAAAACTTGGTTTACTAGTTATTTAACGAACGATTCGTTCATTTAGGTTCCGTTGCGAACATATTCTTTCGGTTAGTTTTGGTAGCGAGCGTTCGCTTGATAGATTTTTCTTTTTCTTTTTGGTCAGGGACCCATCTATGAATATTTTATTTACAGATTAGTCCTTGATCTTCAAACCTTCGTTACTTTATACTCGCTTGTCCAAATCCAACGAAACAAATGCCTACTTTTTCATTATGATCTCATCTATACAGATAACCAACTTAAAC
Organism: Triticum urartu; assembly: GCF_003073215.2. NCBI lineage: Eukaryota > Viridiplantae > Streptophyta > Magnoliopsida > Poales > Poaceae > Triticum > Triticum urartu. The sequence continues at coordinate 346,150,448 of NC_053027.1, read as the reverse complement.
ATGTTTTTGAAAGTTTAAAATTTGTTTTCAAACAGTTTTGAATTCAGACTTCTTTTGTTCATAATTTGAGTTTTATAACTTCGATTTAGTTGATTCTTTTTGCAAATTGAAACTCTTGACCTAAACTTTCTGATAAGGCCAAATTCACTTAATTTTGGTACTGTTAGAAATTATTTTCTGTTGCAAGAGTTGTTTGCTAGTTTTTGAAGTTGGCCGAGATCTTTTCTTCGATTCTTTTTGCATGATTGCTTATGTGTGGTTAATATTGCTTGCTTATGATAGATTGACTGGACTTTGACGAGTAGAACTATCAGGAGTTGAGTGCTAATCATCTTCATCAACAGTACAAGGCAAGTTCACACTTTGATCATACTTTTCATTACCCAGTTTTATGATTTAGTTACAATCATCAAATACTGCATGGTTAGGATCTGATTAACATGTGGGTATTGGGAAGTAGTTGATGAGGTAGAACCTATTGTCTTTATTTCAAACCCTGGAAGTTACATCTACGTTATGCTTATACTGTAATGCTATGCTGCGTAGACATGGTTTGGTTTGAGAGATCCATGACAGATGTGAGAGTTATCATTTACTAATGGAAGAACTTAAGGTGGACACTTAAATACACATCTGGGTGGATTGGTTGGGGCACCCTGGAGCACCCAGTGGTTTGCCCGGGCACCTGGAGAACCCAGTGGTTGCCCAAGGGAATCCTGGAGTACCCGTGTGATCACCCTATGGAATGCCACCCAGGCTCAAAGAGATCATAAGATTATTCATGCTAGAAACTTCCGTGTGCAGCTACAAGCCATTATGGGCTTTGGCATAGTTGAGTAAGTTGTGGGAATCCTTTCCATGATGGGCTAGCAGATGTAGGGGTTTGTAGGTGTACCGGCCTATCTATCGGTTAAGGGGGCCTCTTCGGAAAGACTGTGTCTCGGTCATCCGTTTCTCAAACATCATGCAGTGTGAGAAATTCAACTGAGGAGATCGAGTCTTGTGCGTAAAAGTGAGCAAACCTCTCCATAGTGTACAAAATAATCATGGTTAGCCGTGTCCCCGGTTATGGACATCTTGAGTATCTGGTTCTTGAATTATCATATTGATCTCAACACTTTATTTAAATTGATTTGATTGGGTTAATGATTAATATTTTGGGATTGAGTTCGAGGAACCTTCTCAATGATTTCAATCAAATTTGTAGTTGATTAAAATATATTCCTTTGTTGTAAGAAAAAATTAGCTTTATGCAAAATTAAACCTAGAGCCTCCACCAGCCAAATATGCATGTAGTGATAGCCATTATTCAGCATTGCTCTAAAGTGTGAAATTGCCAGCACATTCAATGTACTGACCTACATGGCTTCAACGTCTCATGTTGCAGGAATCTTACGACAAGTAAGTGATACGTTAGGGTTACGATCTACACTCAACTTTGTCGTTGTTGTTGATGGGAATCCACAACCTTGTTGTTACTTCCGCTATTTGGATTTAGGTAATAGTATTTACGTTACTTTATACATGTGATTTACCTCTGTTATATATCCTCGAGTACTGTGTGTGTCGACATACCGATCCAGGGATGACACTTAAGCACAGAGACTTGACCGTCCGAGGTTGGGTCGCTACACATCTCCAACTCGATGTCACCGATGAAAATAACTCGGCGTTGCCGATTTCACTACTGAGAAAATATTTTGCCACTACAATTGTCATTTCTTTTCCAGCTCCACTCGATGATTCTTATCCCCTACTAGCATCTTAAATTACATGCTACTTTTAAATGTGACTCAAGGACCAAACCTATTTGACTCATGCCCCGGAAGATCCCTTCTTGGAAATTGATGTCAAAGGGGGAGAGAGAGCACAACAAATCTTAGCTTATCACATAGGAGAGAAATCACATCTTAGCTTCTCCAGATGCTTATTAACCATAGAGGAGAGAAGTCACATGTCTTTAAGTGTGGAAAGACATGTTAGCATATGATTGCTTTGCTCAGATTTTCTCTTACCCTACCTTCTCCCATTATCCAATATTAGATTCAGGGGGAGAAAGAGTTCATCTCTAAGGGAAGGAAATCTTTGGAATTCATTGTATATCTTTAATTCTTGGGGACACGTCTATATCCAAATAGAGTACTAAGTTCTCACTTACTACATGTCATCCCAGTCTTGGTACTGTTGTGTTTTCTCAATTTGCTCTGTTTAGTAGGTGTTCTTGTGTTATCTAACCCTATTTTCTCAAGTTCACCTCTTCCAAAGCCAGCTCAAGACAACAAGGTAAGTATATGCATCACCCTGATGTACATGATGATCTCTTGCTGATGTACATATTGTTTGCAAGAAGGACTCATGAACACGAAGGTACATTTACTGTATTTACATCATTTGCTCTGATGCATACAGCCAAGATACATGTATCTCATTGCTTGCTCTGACATGCTTATGCAGTCACATGCTCTTATATACTGTCTTTACATGACTGCATACATGTGGGGGAGCCTATGCATGTTACATGTCTTTCCAAAGCTTTACTTGCCATTCTTCATATCCTTATCTAAAGCTTTGATGTATGTTGTCATCAATTACAAAAATGGGGGAGATTGAAAGCACAAGTGTTCCCTGGGTGATTTTGTTAACTTATGTCAACATATCTCTTGTTGGACTAATATTTTCATCTGGTATATTTCGGAAAGTTCAACAAAGACGTGGCATGGACAAGAGGATGTGGAACCCCTTCAAGATGCTGAGGACAAAGATTGGCAAAAGCTCAAGACTCTTCATTTCTATTTTAGTGACCCAAGATACATTGAGTCCATAGGAAAATCCAATACTACTAAAGGGGATGAGGTGTTGCTTAATGATCTACTTGCTCAAAGTGCTTAGTGATATGCTCCAAAGCCCTCAACCACTTTCTCAATTCCAAATATGTTCAAAACCTAAAGTCAAACTCGGCCCCTCCGATTTGATCTATCCGGCGCCACTGAGTTCACTTGACATAGCCACTACCAGAAACCCTAATCAGTTCGATCTCACCAATGGGATCTCGGTCTCATCGAGATGGCCTTTCAAACTCTCTGTTTCCTATTGCAATTATTTTGGTTTCACCGAAATATGCCATCGGTCGCACCGAGTTTGCCTTACCAACTCTCTGTTTGCATATTACTTAAATTAGTCTCATCGAGTTTACGTAATTGGTCAAACCAAGAATTTTTTTGCCCTAACCCTAGCACATCAGTCCCACCGAGTTGATCGCGTCGGTCCCACAGAAAATCCTAACATTCACACTTTGAACTGAATTGGTCTCACCGAGTTCACTTATTCGGTTTGACCGAGTTGGCTCAATTGTGTTTAACGGTTAGATTTTGTGTCGAGGCTATATATACCCCTACACCCCCTTCTATATTCAAGAGAGAGCCATCAGAACGTGCCTACACTTCCACTACTCATTTTTTGAGAGAGAACCACCTACTCATGTGTTGAGACCAAGACATTCCAATCCAACCATAAGAATCCTGATCTCTAGCCTTCCCCAAGTTACTTTCCACTCAAATCATCTTTCCACCATAGCCAAATCTGTGATATAGAGTTGAGGCGAGTGAAGATCTACCCAAGTGAGGCAAGTCCTTCATGGGCGATGGCCATGGTGGGATAGACAAGGTTGCTTCTTCATGGACCCTTCTGGGTGGAGCCCTAAGGGAGTCCTGGATTAGGGGGTGTCCGGATGGCCGGACTATACCTTCAGCCGGACTCCTGGACTATGAAGATAAAAGATTGAAGACTTCGTCCCGTGTTCGGAAGGGACTTTCCTTGGCATGGAAGGCAAGCTTGGCGATACGGATATGTAGATCTCCTACCATTGTAACAGACTTTGTGTAACCCTAACCCTCCCCGGTGTCTATATAAACCGGAGGGTTTTAGTCCGTAGGACAACATACAGAACAACAATCATACCATAGGCTAGCTTCTAGGGTTTAGCCTCTCCGATCTCGTGGTAGATCTACTATTGTACTACCCATATCATCAATATTAATCAAGCAGGACGTAGGGTTTTACCTCCATCAAGAGGGCCCGAACCTGGGTAAAACTTCGTGTCCCTTGCCTCCTATTACCATCCGGCCTAGACGCACAGTTTGGGACCCCCTACCCGAGATCCGCCGGTTTTGACACCAACATTGGTGCTTTCATTGAGAGTTCCCTCTGTGTCGTCGCCGTTAGGCTTGATGGCTCCTACGATCATCAATAGCGATGTAGTCCAGGGTGAGACCTTCCTCCCCGGATAGATCTTCATCTTCGACGGCTTCGCACTGCGGGCCAATTCACTTGGCCATCTGGAGCATATCGAAAGCTATGCCCCTGGCCGTCAGGTCAGATTTGGAAGTTTAAACTACACGGCTGACATCCGCGGGGACTTGATCTTCGACAGATTCGAGCCACTGCCAAGCGCGCCGCACTGTCACGACGAGCATGATCTAGCTCTGCCGCCGAACAGTGCCCTGGAGGCCGCACCCGCATCGGCTTCGACCCTTAATTCGGAGCCAACTACGCTGATCGAGGATGGGTGGTTGGACGCCGCCTCGGGGGCTGCGATCCCAACGGCAATCGAGCCGAACACCAGCCCCGCACTCCGCGAGACTTGTGACTCCAAGGAGCCGGACTCCTCTCCGGACTCCGAACCCTCCGCGCCCCTGCCGATCGAATCCGATTGGGCGCCGATCATGGAGTTTACTGTCGCGGACATCTTTTAGCACTCGCCTTTCGGTGATATTCTGAAGACACTAAAATCTCTCTTTTTATCAGGAGAGCCCTAGCCAGACTACGGTCAGCAAGGTTGGGATACGGACGATGAAGAAATTCAAAGCTCACCCACCACCCACTTTGTAGCCACTGTCGACGATTTAACCGACATGCTCTACTTCGACTCCGAAGACATCGACGGTATGGACGCCGATGCAGGAAACGATGAAGAACCAGCGCCTATTGGGCCCCGGAGAGCCACCTCGTCATATGACATATACATGGTGGACACCCCAAAAGAAGGAGATGGTGATGGAACAGCGGAGGATGACCCCTCCAAGAAACAGCCTAAGCGCCAGCGTCAGTGGCGCCGCTCAAAATCCTGCCAAGGCAAATACGGCGATTCTAGCACGGGAGATAATAATACTCCGGAGAGTGCCGAAGAAAACCCCCTCCAGCAAGATTCAACACAGGAGGATGGAGAAGCCAGCCCTCATGAGAGAGCGGCAGACAGAGAGGTCGAGGACGATAATTATACGCCTCCCTCCAAAGACGAGGCAAGCCTCGACGACGACGAATTCGTCGTGCCAGAGGGTCCCGTCGAGCAAGAGCGTTTTCAATGCAGGCTTATGGCCACGGCAAGAAGCCTCAAGAAAAAACAGCAACAACTTAGAGCTGATCAAGATTTGCTAGTCGACAGATGGACTGAAGTCCTTGCGGCCGAAGAGCATAAACTCGAACGCCCCTCCAAGAGCTACCCAAAGCGCAGGTTGCTACCCCAATTAGAGGAGGAAGCACTTAAACCTACATCACCAACACTTGATACGGCCGACCGGCCACCTCGTGGCCGCGACAGAGAGGCCTCTCGGCCCTCCACTCAAGCCGCACCCCGTACCAAGGCACGGGAAAATGCGCCAGACCTGCGAGATATGTTGGAGGACAAGGCAAGGCAAACAAGATCGATCTACGGATCGCGTGGGCGCCCCACGACTCGAGACGATAACCATCACGCCGGACACAAATCCGGTAGGGTCGAACACAGTAGACAAAGCTCATTGGAGCTACGTCATGATATAGCCCAGTACAGAGGCGCCACACACCCACTATGCTTCACAGATGAAGTAATGGATCATCAAATCCCCGAGGGTTTCAAACCCGTAAACATCGAATCATATGATGGCACAACAGATCCTGCGGTATGGACCAAGGATTATCTCCTTCATATCCACATGGCCCGCGGCGATGATCTCCACGCCATCAAATACCTCCCACTCAAGCTTACAGGACAAGCTCGGCATTGGCTTAACAGCTTGCCAGCAGGATCAATCAGTTGTTGGGAGGACCTGGAAGCCGCATTCCTCGACAAGTTCTAGGGCACTTATGTGCGACCACCAGACGCCGATGACCTAAGCCACGTAATTCAGCAGCCAGAGGAATCGGCCAGGCAATTCTAGACACGGTTCCTAACAAAGAAAAATCAAATAGTCGACTGTCTGGACGCAGAGGCCCTAGCAGCCTTCAAGCACAATATCCGTGACGAGTGGCTTGCCCGGCACCTTGGACAGGAAAAGCCGAAATCTATGGCAGCACTCACGACACTCATGACCCGCTTTTGCGCAGGAGAAGACAGCTGGCTTGCTCGTAGCAACAATATGACCAAGAACCCTGGTAATTCGGATACCAGGGACAGTAGTGGCAGGTCGTATCGCAACAAGCAGAAGTGCCGCATTAACGACGACAATGCTGAGGATACGGCAGTTAATGCCGGATTCAGAGGCTATAAATCCGGTCAGCGGAAAAATCCATTCAAAAGAAATCCTAGGGGCCCGTCCATCTTGGACCGAATACTCGACCGCTTGTGCCAGATACATGGCACCCCCGAAAAGCCAGCCAATCACACCAACAGGGATTGTTGGGTGTTCAAACAGGCAGGCAAGTTAAATGCCGAAAATAAAGACAAGGGGCTGCATAGCGATGACGACGAAGAGCCCTGGCCGCCGAACAATAGTGGACAGAAGGGTTTTCCCCCACAAGTGCGGACGGTGAACATGATATACGCAACCCACATCCCCAAGAGGGAGCGGAAGCGCGCGTTAAGGGACGTATACGTGGTAGAGCCAGTCGCCCCAAAGTTCAACCCATGGTGCTCCTGCCCGATCACCTTTGATCGAAGGGACCATCCCACTAGCACCCGTCATGGCGGATTCGCCGCATTGGTTCTAGACCCAACTATTGACGGATTTCATCTCACTAGAGTCCTTATGGACGGCGGCAGCAGCCTGAACCTGCTTTACCAGGATACAGTGTGGAAAATGGGCATAGATCCCTCGAGGATTAAGCCCACCAAAACGACCTTTAAAGGCGTAATACCAGGTGTAGAGGCCAACTGTACAGGATCAGTCACACTTGAAGTGGTCTTCGGATCTTCGGATAATTTCCGAAGCGAGGAGTTAATCTTCAACATAGTCCCATTCCGCAGTGGCTATCACGCACTGCTCGGGCGAACCGCTTTCGCCAAGTTCAATGCGGTACCGCACTACGCATACCTTAAGCTCAAGATGCGAGGCCCTCAAGGAGTAATTACGGTCAATGGAAACACCGAGCGCTCCCTCCGAACGGAGGAGCACATGGCGGCCCTTGCAGCGGAAGTAAAAAGCAGCCTCTCCAGGCAGTTCTCCAGTCCGGCCATTAAACGTCCGGACACCGTCAAGCGCGCCCGGAGTAACCTACAACAAGACCACCTGGCACGTTCCGAGCAGGCGTAGCAATGCGGCCCCAACCCCAGCCCTCGCAAAAATGCGACACCAGTGCTTTGCGTACATAACTACGCTCTAGAAATACCATGGGTACAGGGGGAAGGGCACCATCACGGCACGCCCGAAACACGGCTTAAACCGCACCAGGGGCTGCCGATTTTTTCATTTTCTCTTACTTTCAGGACTCCATTCTTCGGAAGGCCTGTTCGGTAGTTCAATTGCCGCACAAACGATGCAAGAATCAGGGAAGCAGACAAGTCATGCCGCATTATGGAACTCCCAGGTGGTCTCTATCACGAGCAGTATACCTGTTTCGCGTACCATTCCGCAGCCTGCCCCTGGAACGGACATGTTAAATAGTCCAACCTTTTGCTTATCGCATTATTTGTATCGTTCTGCTTTGATCGCAGCCCCTTTTAATAAACAATGCATAGCTTTTGTCTATTTTTGTATTACTCTTTTTTTACAACTATATGTTCCTTAACGACATGTTGCACCCGTACACTTTGGTACGGCCAAAATACGCCAGGGGCTTTAGTACCCCTCAATATGGTGTGAGAAGTCCAAACACTTTAACAAGTGCGGCGCCCCGAACTTATAGCATTATATGCATCGGCTCCGAATCATGTCTTGGGTCAATAGTTGGGTTTGTCCGGCTCCTATGTTTTGGTGCCTTACGTTCCGCTATATCGGCTAAGGTAGCACTAGGAGAACTACTGCGATTGTGCCCCAGTTGAGCTGGTTCGAGCACCTCAGTAGAGAAAGCTAAAACTGACTGTCATGATGAAGCGAGAGCTGGTCGCTGTTCGAGAGGTTTTTCGAGTCCCTAAAGACTTATGCCGCTTAGAGCGAGGAGTCGGCTCTGTCCGGCCGAGGCGTGGATGGCGCCCCGAACTCGGTCTTCCGAATACCAGGGGCTTCGCCGAAATTTAAAATTATAGAATTATATGGCTAAGTGAGAGTGTTCACACATTATAGTCCGATTGCCTTGTTCGTTGTGCTGAGCGCCTCCCTCGAAGGACCCAAACATGGGAAAAAGAGCGCTCAGGTTTATCCCCAAACACCCCAGCACTAGCGGCACGGGGGCAAAAGCCGACGACTCGCCATCTCTCAGAATTGATAAACAGCCGCACAGAAGGTAATATTTTAAATTCCAACAGCATTGCTTAGCGCATATGAACAAGTTTTCAGCGCACAGGACAAAACGAGCGAGTTTTACTCAAAAATTACATCCCTGAAACATTCATCCGCCATAAGGCGGGCACCCTTCAGAACATCCTTATAATAATTCTCGGGCTTGCGATGCTCTTTCCCCGGTGGTGGCCCGTCCTTCACAAGCTTCTCAGCATCCAGCTTGCCCCAGTGCACCTTAGCACGGGAAAGGGCCCTACGGGCACCTTCAATGCAGACGGAGCGCTTGATGACTTCGAGCCTTGGACAGGCCCCCACCAGCCACCGCACCAGCCCGAAATAGCTCCCAGGCAGAGCCTCTCCAGGCCACAGCCAAACTATGAGGCCCTTCATGACCTGTTCGGCTGCCTTGTGGCGCTCGACCAGTTGCTTCAGCTAGTCGCTCAGGGGCACGGGGTGTCCGGCCTCAGCATACTGAGACCAGAACACCTTCTCTGTCTAGCTGCCCTCCTCGGCTCGATAGAATGCGGCGGCATCGGACACGCTACGGGGAAGATCTGCGAATGCTCCTGGAGAGCTCCAGATTCGGGTAAGTAACAAGTAACTCACGTTTATGTGTTTGCTTTGCATAAAGAATGCCTTACCCGCCGCTATCTTTTTCACCGCATCCAACTCCCGGAGGGTCTTCTGGGATTCGGCCTTGGCAGACTTGGCATTTTCAATAGCCACCGCGAGCTCGGACGCTCGCGTCTTTGAGTCAAGCTCCAAACTCTCATGTTTTTCCATGAGAGCCTGGAGCTCTTGCCGCACCTTGCCAACCTGGGCCTCATACTTCTCCCGCTCGGTGTGCTCCGTGGCCGCCCTCTTCTCGGCCTCGCACAGCGCTTGCTTAAGGGTTGCCACCTTAGACATGGCCCCTACAATAGCCACGATAATCCTGTCATTTTTGCAATTGCACCTTTTTTATATATATTTAAACAAGGTATTTCTTACCTTCCTTGTCCTCAAGCTGCTTCTTGGCACGCCCGAGCTCTTGCTCGGACTGCTCGAGGTTCTGCTTTAGCGTGTCCACTTCCGCAGTCAGTGCGGCGGACGCCAGCAAAGAAGCCTGCATACGCATATTGACTCATTTTTGTTAGACTCCTGCGAATTTTATTTGATCCTCTATTAGGCTTTTCTTCCCGAACGCCAAACAGAGCATCAGGGGCTACTGTCTATGCGGTAATATTATTTACACATTCTTTACTTACCTCAAAGTCTGTTAAAAGGCTAGTACAAGCTTCAGTCAGTCCGCTCTTGGCGGACTGAACCTTCTAGACCACCGCACTCATAATGGTGCGGTGCTCCTCGTCGATGGAGGCGCCTTTGAGCACCTCCAATAGATTGTCCGGCGCCTCTGGTTGGACGGGGGTCACCGGCACGGTGGGCTTGCTCCTCTTGGAAGGAGGTCGCCGCCGGACTCTGGATCCTTTGAAGGTTCCGGAGCGGTGTCCGGCCTAGAGCCGGTCTTGGAGCCCTAGGGGGTTTTATCCCCTTTACTCCTGGAGTCCGGGAGGTCGCCTTGCGGCGCCTCCAGGACCACCTCCTCCTGGCTTGGAACCTGTTGGGACAACACTTCGGCGTCGTCCGTAGGGCGGGGGGAGGTAGCCATCGGAAGCGAATTCACATCCGACGAGTCCAGTGAACTGCTCGACGACGCGTCGAGCCGGTCTTTGGGTGGGCTGCATAATTGTATTCGACATAAGGGAAAGCTGTGCAATAAAGGAATACTATCAATTACTCTGGTATCCAGATACTTACGATTTCGCCAGGGGCTTGGCCCTGAGCGGCCACTCCTCTCCGCCGTCGTCGGCGTCGGTGGAGTAGTCCGGAGGAAGTGTTTTCCCCTTCTTGGACCCTTCGGCCTCCCCAGTGAGGGCGGCCTTCCTTTTCTTCTCTCCTCCCATTGGAGGGGGAGAGGTCTCTTCTTCCTCCTCCTCGTCTTCATGGGAGGAATGCACCTTGGAGCCGTCGGATGATGAACCCGACACCTCCTGGCACCGGGCACTTTTTCCAGTCCCCGTGGCCTTCTTCGTGGCCTTCTTCTCCGGCACCACATAGGGTGCCGGAACCAGCAGCTTCGCCAAGCGGGCATCGGCTGGGTCTTCGGGCAAAGGAGCCGGACAGTCGATCTGTCCGGACTTCGCCTGCCAAACTTGTCAAAGGTAAGGGAGCTTAGATCCCGCATAGAGTTAAACTATGAAAAACTAATACCCTGTAAAAGGTACAAACAACTTACCGCGCTAGCGTGACGCTGCGCGCTGAATCCGCGATCCTCGGTAGCGGATGCGGGAGCCTCGGCGCCCTTGAAAAGCACCATCGAGGCATCTTCGTACGTCGTGTCGAAGAGCCTGCTCAGAGTTCAGTGCTGCGCCGGGTTGAACTGCCACAGATTGAAGGCCCGTTGTTGACATGGGAGGATCCGGCGGATGAGCATAACCTGGACTATGTTGACAAGCTTGAGCTGCTTGTCCACCAGGGTTTGGATGCATGTTTGCAGTCCAGTCACCTCTTCTTTGCTGCCCCACAACAGGCTCGTCTCTTTCCAGGACGTGAGCCGCGTTGGGGGTCCGGACCAGAACTCGGGGGTTGCGACCCACTCAGGGTTGCGCGGCTCGGTGATGTAAAACCACCCTGATTGCCACCCCTTCAGGGTCTCCACAAAGGAGCCCTTGAGCCATAAGACGTTGGGCATCTTGCCCACCATGGCGCCTCCGCACTCCGCCTGGTTGCCGCACACCACCTTCGGCTTGACATTGAAAGTCTTGAGCCATAGGCCGAAATGGGGGCGGATGCGGAGGAAAGCCTCGCACACTACGATAAACGCCGAGATGTTGAGGATAAACTTTGGGGCCAGATCATGGAAATCCAGGCCGTAGTAGAACATGAGTCCCCGGACGAATGGGTGGATAGGAAAGCCCAGTCCGCGGAGGAAGTGGGGAAGGAACACTACCCTCTCATGGGGCCTTGGGGTGGGTAGGAGCTGCCCCTCTTCGGGAAGCCGGTACGCGATGTCATTAGACAAGTATCCGGCCTTCCTTAGTTTTTCATGTGTCCCTCCGTGACGGAGGAGACCATCCACTTGCCTCCCGCTCCGGACATGGTTGGAGAAGGTTGAGGTGGGGAGTGCGGACTTGGGCGCTGGAGCTCGAGTGCGCGAAAATGGATAGGCAAAGGAGGAAGAAGGCGTAGGTGAAAAGGTGGATCCTTATCCCCTTATATGGGTGGACGCAACTACGTGTCCCCACCAGCCTGGTAAAACTCTCTTATCTCCAAGCGCCGTAATCAATGGCGCGGTTGGGTTACCCACGCCCGTATTGATGAGAATCCCAGAATAAGGGGACACGATCTCTACTTTAACAAGACATGCCAAGGAAACCGCCTCGCGTGACACGCTGAGGTGGGATAATAAAACGATTCGAATAAAGGCTTGGTCGTGGTGTGTCACACTACGGAATACGTCAGCAGATTAGATTTGTGTAAATATTATTCTCTCCATGGCAATATGTGGAAACTTATTTTGCAGAGCCGGACACTATCTTTGTGTTCAAAATCTTCTATGAAGTATTTGGAGGAGGAACCCGCCTTGCAATGCCGAAGACAATCTGCGCGCCGGACTCGTCGTCATTGAAGCCTGGTTCAGGGTCTACTGAGGGAGTCCTGGATTAGGGGGTGTCCGGATGGCCGGACTATACCTTCAGCCGGACTCCTGGACTATGAAGATATAAGATTGAAGACTCCGTCCCGTGTCCGGAAGGGACTTTCCTTGGCGTGGAAGGCAAGCTTGGCGATACGGATATGTAGATCTCCTACCATTGTAACCGACTTTGTGTAACCCTAACCCTCTCTGGTGTCTATATAAACCGGAGGGTTTTAGTCCGTAGGACAACATACAGAACAACAATCATACCATAGGCTAGCTTCTAGGGTTTAGCCTCTCCGATCTCGTGGTAGATCTACTCTTGTACTACCCATATCATCAATATTAATCAAGTAGGACGTAGGGTTTTACCTCCATCAAGAGGGCCCGAACCTGGGTAAAACTTCGTGTCCCTTGCCTCCTGTTACCATCCGGCCTAGACGCACAGTTCGGGACAACCTACCCGAGATCCACCGGTTTTGACACCGACAAGCCCTCCGTGGACTCGCGCAACTGTTACCCTTCGTGGGTTGAAGTCTCCGCCAACGTGGATGTACGATAGCACCACCTATCGGAACCATGCCAAAAATCTACGTGTCTCCAATTGCGTTTGCACACTCCAATCCCATCCCTTTACTTTCTTGCAACTTGCATGCTTTACTTTTCGCTGCCCATATACTCTTGTCATGCTTGCTTGAAATGTATTGTGAATGCTTAAACTTGTGCTAAAACTCCACCTCAACATGAAGAACTTAAAAACTACTACTTTTGCTTGTTGAGGGTCTAATCACCCCCTCTAGACACCTCTTCTCGATCCTTTCAATTGGTATCCGAGCACTGGTCTCCATTGCTTTGGTTTAATCACCATTGGAGGAGGATAGATGAGTCTATGATGGGGAGTTTTAGACATAGAGTGCCTATGCTTGATGGAGAGTTTTTAAATGCTTGGAAAAATGAGATGCTTGAGATTTTCAATGAATATCACTTGAACAGGTACATTACTAGCCCTTGTGCGCCCATTGTTGATCCATTGCATCCTACCCCTGATGAGTCTCTTGACGTGATCCACAATCTTACAACTATCAATCTTATCATTAGAGGATTGCCTAGAAATTTGATTGTATGCTTTCCTACTCTCGAATGTGCTTACACCATATGGAGATTTCTTGAGGAACTGTTTCCAAACTATTCCTTAAAAAATCTAGATGTGATTCTTCAAAAGTCCATAGCTTTTCATAAAATGAAACCTAGTGGCCCTAAATTTGATGATTTTCTATTTGAGCTTCGTGACCTCATGCGTGCCAAAGGAGATGTTGGAGTCATCAGTAGCATTGTCTCTCAAGTCATTAGAATGTTAAGTGCATCTAGTGCCACCCCTAGTTGGTTTTGGAGTATTGACGACAAACCTAGTTGAGGGACTAATGTGTTTGTGAGAATTGCAGGATAACACAGGTAGAAGTCCCTCATTGATTCGGTTTTCCTACCAGAGATGACCCCTAAAAATGTATGAAGACATTGAAGTCAAAGGCGGTATCTGAAGACATTCACATTGAAGACTATCACAAGAGAATACATCACATGAAGACTATGGAGCACGAAGATTTAGATCTTTCATAGTTCTTCTTTGTTGAGTCATAGGAACCACCGTACTGTTAAGTGGGGTCCAAGAGAACCAGTCAGAATGACTGAAGTGATGCTTAACCGAAATCCTATGTCTTTGAGTGAAGACTATGAGAGCGAATCTTGTCCAGAGTTGGACAAGTCAGCTTTTCTTGTAGCCCAAGTAAAGTTGCCGTGTGTGTTTGAAATCTGACCGTTGGAACACGTGTCAGTTCCTTAGTGACCCAGGGTCATTTCGGACAATCAGGTCGGGTTGCCTAGTGGCTATAAATAGCCCACCCCCTACAACCATAAACAGTTGGCTGCTCAGAGTTAGAGTACGGCTTTTGTCGTTTGAGAGCAACCCACCTCGAAGCCTTTGAGAGAGAATTCCTTGCGAGGATAAAGCCCTAAACACCCAGAGCCAAAGAGTGTTAGGCATCACTTAAGTCTTCCTGTCTATGTGATCTGAAGACTTATTACACTTGAGGATTGTGAATCCTCCATCCGGTTAGGCGTCGCGTTCTGAGCATCCAAGAGTCATTGTGGATCGCCGATGAACGAAGTCTGTGAAGGTTTGAGAGTCTACCTTGAAGACTTACTAGAGTGATTGGGCGAGGTCTGTGTGACCTTAGCTCAAGGGGAATACGGTGAGGACTGGGTGTCCTGAGCTGTGTGTTCAGGACTGGGTGTCCGGGACTGTGTGTCCTCAGGTTTAAATACCTAGCCGCCCTAACCAGACGTACAGTTGTCACAGCAACTGGAACTGGTCCAACAAATCATTGTGTTCAACGAGTCACTGGTTTCATCCTTCCCTTTACTTACTATTGGTCCTTGTGAAGTCATTGTATGATTGCATTATCTTTTGTCTTCACTGAGTGACTGCTTGTTCCGATTGGCTTCACAATATCTTCCTACCTGATCCTTACTACCTAGCTGCTATTAGTCATTGTGCTTTCACTTCATTGAATACTTGACTATGGTTTGCCTAGTGTAGTCTACCTTCCGCTGCATGGTAATAGGTTTATTTCTATCATTTGTCTTCGAAAATTCCACGTTTTGAAGACTTCCATAAAAATCGCCTATTCACCCCCCTCTAGTCAATATAACGCACTTTCAATTGGTATCAGAGCGAGGTACTCCCTTGTTCTGTGTGATTCGGTTTAACCACCTGGAGTTTTAGCTATGTCGACTGCAGGGATAATTAAAGTCTCCACTGCATGCCCCGTCTTCGATGGAACTGAATATCCCTACTGGAAGAATAAGATGCGCATGCATCTCGAAGCCATTGATGTCGACCTATGGTATGTCGTCAAGAATGGCGTTCCCAAGGCTGGTGAAGGTGTCACCGCTGCAGATGTCAAGAAGTTCATTCAACTGGACTCCACTGCGAAGAACATAATATGTGGTCATCTAACCAAAGGACAGTATGGTCGTGTAAGTGCTTTGGAAACATCTAAGCTAGTCTGGGACTGGCTCTCCAAGGTCAATGAAGGCGTCTCAACCAAGAGAGATCAGAGAATCAGTGTCCTTCGCAACCTCTTCAACCGCTTCAAGAGAAATGACAATGAGAATTTCCAGCTCACGTTTGATCGACTCACTGACATCACAAATGAGCTTCAAGCTCTCGGCGCCACTGAGATCACCAAGCATGAAGTCGTCAAGACACTCCTAAGATCACTTGACAGCTCGTTTGACACCGTAGCCCTGATGATTCAAGAATGTCCTGACTTCAAGACACTCGATCCGTCTGACATACTTGAAATGCTCAACACACACGAGTTTCAGCTTTCTGAGAAAAGACACATCTACTGTCCCAACTATGGGCGAACTCATGCCTTGAAGGCAAAAGCTGTCTCCACATCTGAAGAAGAATCTGACAGCAGTTCTGATGATCCTGAAGACATTGGAAAGGAGCTTGCTATGCTTGTGAAGAAGTTCCAAAAATTCACCAAGAAGAAAGGCTTCAGAAATTCTTCACGATCAAGCTCAAGGAATGGTGAAGCTTCTGCTCATGACTACAAGAAAAGATCATGCCACAAGTGCAAGAAACCTGGCCACTACATCTCTGAGTGTCCGCAATGGGACAACGAGAACAAGAAGAAGAAAAAGAGCAAGGAGTATGACTCTGACGACAAGAATAAGAAGAAATACTCAAAGTCTTCTTCCAAGTCTTCCTCCAAGTCTTCATCACACATGAAGAGCTCATCTGGCAAGGCACGTGCGTTTGTTGGCAAGGAAATGGATTCAGAGGAGGAGTCCGCTTCTAAGGAGGCGGAGGTGGAGTCTGAGGGGGAGTCCGATTCTAGCGTTGCGAGTCTGGATACAGCATACGTTGCCAAGTCCATCTTCAACACTGAAGACAACGACTTCATCACCGACACCGATGCAAATGACAAGGACTACTCCACTCCTACCTACTGCTTCATGGCACGCGGTGCCAAGGTAAACACATGCACTACTCACTATCAAACATCTAGTGAAGATGACTCTAATTGTGATTCCAAACCCAGCTACAAAACACTTGCTAAAATTGCAACTGAACAACAGAAAGCTATGGAACATATTTAAAAACTGTTAGACAAAAGCGATGATCTGTTAGATGCTGAAATGACTCGATCTCAGTCCTTAATTGAAGACATAAAAAATCTTCACGTTAAGTATGAGGAACTTGAAAGTCGTCATGAAACGCTCTCAACAACTCATGAAAGGCTTTCCTATGATTATCTTCAAAGGAAGCAAGATCTTGAGAAATTGAGAGCGGCTCATGAAGATCTTCAAAAGGAAAACGAGTCACTTCGCGCCAAACAGATCAGTTCCGCTCAGGAAGGATTTGAACCACCATGTCTTAAATGCATTGAGTGTGATAACGCTACCTCTGTTGCTGAATGTTCTGCTGCTGCTACTACTGCAATATCTTCAACTGTTGATGTGGTACCTAACCCCTCTGCTGAGGATACCACTGCTATTGCTGATGAGAATGCTAGGTTGAAGACACTACTTGAAACAGGGATGTACAAAAGTCTCAAAGGGCATCAGACACTATGTGATGTCCTCAAAAGGCAGATCCTGAACCGAAACCCTAGGAAAGAGGGTGTTGGGTTCGAAAGGAAAATGAATGCTGATGGCTCTTACTGGAAACCTGAGCAGTACCCCAAAACCACATGGGTTGCTGGAAAGGAACCTTCAGCGGATCCATCCACCCTATCTGGCTTCACTTGTACTAATCCCATTGTTATTGATGAATCCTTTGATGCAAACTATAAACTATTTAAGAATCAGAATGGTGAAGTGTTTGCCAGGTATATTGGTACTAACTGCAGGAATGGACCGCCTATGAAGAAGATCCGGGTGCCGAAAAGGTGTTTGGAGAATCTTCCTGTGAATGTCATCATGACACCAAAGGTGAAGAAGACAAACCCCAGACCACAGGCTTCATACGGTCCAAAGGCTTCATACAGACAGAGGACTCACCTGAGTCACACTAACGCAAATGTTTTGCACGGAAGCCATACTCAGGCCTATGAATATGAGCGCGGTTCATCAAATCGCCATGTTCATAAGACCAAGAACTATTCTGCTTATTCTTATGAGTACTATTGTCCACCTGCAAGACTTTTTGCTAGGGCTGCAAAGCCAAAGTTCTCAGATGCTGCACTTAGACTCATTGCTTCAAATCCACCCTTGAAGATGTGGGTGGCTAAGAAAGCTTAACTCTCTTTTGCAGGGAAAGGTCTCCAGCAGAAAACCAAAATCGTCTGACGCTATTGCTGGGGACCTTAAACATCTTGTAGGGCGCAAGATCAAATGCCCAAATGGTCTTATTATGTACTTTGTTCCTGAATCGCTTGCTACTCGTCCTATCAGTCCAAATCTCGATCTAAGCTTTCATAACCCACTGGTTCGTCAAATGTTTTTGCTTCACAATTCTCTTCGTGAAGCCTATCCCCTAACTGCACTGTAGGGTACGACACCAGTAGCTTCAGAATGGATTATTGATAGTGGGTGTACCAATCAAATGACTGGCAAGAGAAGCCTTCTTATGGACTCAACCTTACGACCATCCGACAAAAGTCACATCACATTTGCTGACACTGGTAAAAGTAAGGTATTGGGTCTAGGTAGAGTTGCAATCTCAAAGCATCAACACATGGATAAAGTCATGCTTGTTGAATCCCTTGGTT